>NC_073398.1:24100124-24401124 GCF_028641065.1 Leucoraja erinaceus
ACAAATGTTGTTTACAGGCGAAAGATTATTGTGCTAAATATTCAACAAGTTTGAGATCTGCAACTGGATTAGATCATGTTTTAAAATAATGCAATCACTTTAGCAGCATCCAGTAATTAAAAGCAAAATCTTTCTGTTCAATATCTTGCTGGAAATTAAAGTCAAGTACTGTTTGGAATATAGAGCAGGATAAGGCAAGGTTAGATTACCTAGTTATTTGGTCATTATAATTTGGTACAGGCATATAATTTTAATATAAAATTATTTTTACACAGACATTTAGATAAATGATATATTAAGAAAATAATGAAATTCATTGTGCTTGGCATCCAGGATTTTTAGAACAACCAAGTGCTTGGGACTTTACAAGCTATCTTGTGTATGTTACTTTTAATGATGCTGAAGGCAAATTATCTTCATTTAACTTTAGATTAATGTTCAATATGAAAGATATTTCCTGTGAAGGTATATGAATGTACATACATATACATATTGGGACTAAAGATGCAGATTTACTACTTTGGGTCTCCTTAATAACGAGGCTGGATAATCATTCATCTGTAGTCCCCTTGACTATCATGAAGCTGCCTGACTCTGACACCAGATTATCAAAGCTATCATTGAGAATTGAGTGAGTCCTAACCTGTAAATATTCAGGAGTGGACATCTATTTTGGTACATTGCAGAGAACTGAACAATTTACAATAGGTTTTGGATCTGGTGTGAATCACATTGCTCAAGTAGGAAATGGTTAAGTAGATGAGGTTCCTCATCATATCATTTGGCTAGAGTTCTGTTACTAATTATGTTACTATACTAACATGTTCAATAATTATCTTCTATGGGTGGGCAGCTGTTATAGCTGCAAGATGAAATTCCTGATCATAAGAGGTGGCGACAGTTGGGCCACTTTGTGAGTCTATGGCATGGACAGTGTCAAGAATTGAGATCTTTACCTTGTCATCGAGGCATATCTGTGTTAAGCTTTGATTCTGCATGATTTTTATATCGTCATACTTGCATAAGATGAGCAAGTAACTACAAGAATAATTTGTAAGATTTTTAGCATGAAGAAAGTGCCTTGAACTTCTGCATATATTATATGATTTGTTATATTATAATTCTGCTATATACCTACTTCTAGCAGTGTAATGGTTGCATTTGGTATGGCCTCTCTGGCACTTGGTGGAAAGTGTGAAACCTGTTGCAGTAATATTTTTCAAGTGTTTAGTGAATCTTTCTTGGTTATCAGGTTTCCATTTGTCAATCTAGATGCATACTGGAGTAACTCCGCGGATCAGACAGCATCTCTGGAGAAAAGGAATAGGTGGAGACCCTTCGTGGATTCAAAATCTGCCTTTAGAATTCACAGCTGAATTTGCTAAATTTGAATTCCTACAAAGTAGTAGAGTACAATTGCAGTAAGGCCTGTTCACCATTATATTTATTGGGGACAATGCCTTTGAATTGTAGATGTAAAAATCTGATTCACTTCTGTCGAGGCGACGATCTTCATTCCAGGATTCATAACCCAGTCCATTAGCACCAGCAGTTGTATTTTGCCATCCAATAAAATGTGAGTTTGAAGAGGCCAGGGGGACAAAAGACCTGCAGCAAAAGAATAACAAAACTAAACAAAAAAGGTACTGATGTACAGGAGATACATGTCAACATTGAGAATGGAGGGCTATTTCAAATAACTGTTATCTGGTGCCATTGAAAAAATACAATAACTCTGAAAAACATGCCTATAGATCCTCTCCAGAAAATTAAATTTCCTAAGGAATACGGTCTGCTTTCTAAAGGAATAAAAACATAAGAAAATTATATTAAATTCAATAAAATTGTCATTTTTCTTCTACTATGTGCTTTGTATTAATGACAAAAAATAATGGTGGTAGATTGCTATTGGTCATGCTACTGTGGATGGATGATGATGGCCTTGAACTTCTACATGCATTGTTATATTATTAACCTGCAAAATAACAACTTCCAGCAGTGTAGTTGTTGCTTTTGTCTGGTCGCTCTGATATTTTTCAATCAATTGAACTGTCTGGATGGATTGGGTAGATATGATAATATACTGAGGGAACTGATCTTACCTTGCCATGGCACAGTTACTGAAATCAGGAGTTTCACCTTGACTAAACGACATTAGATTTTTGCTGCCGCAATTCAAATGCAGCAATTCAGTAAATAGAATGACGTACAAGTATCAGTGCAGTTCCACCCTGCCTCAACCTGAGAGCTCCATCCAACTCGACATCTCCAATCATTCTAATGAGGTCTTGCATAAGCTTTAGAAATACATTTCATCTTCCTTCTAGACATGTTGTAGCCTTTGGACTCAATTTTGAATTCACCAATTTCATTAAATTTCCTCATTCTGCTAATGTCAAATTTGGCAGTTCTGCTGTAAGGTTATCCATGTAATGTAATATTATTAAATGTTTTATCTCTTCACAGACAGCGTCTGATCTGCGGACTATTCAAACATTCTCCATTTGGTTTCAGCAATAGCTCCAACGTGAACATCACAGCAATTACAAGTATTTTTGTTTTCTTTTTCTTTAACTTTTATAATTAATCAATCAACTAGATGGCTCCCTAAACAGTGGAATCACCTCGCTCTATCTATCAGAGATATTCTCTGTCCTATTTCCTCCTCGCAAGCCTCTCTGCAACTTAAAGCCAACTTTTTTCCTTAACATCTTATTTCTGATGAAATAAATATTTCAGGTTATATTTCTTTAACCTGAAACATTAACTCTTTTTATCTTTCCACAGATGCTGCATGACTTGCTGGGTGTTTCCATCTTTTATTGAAGTGGTTAGAACACTTGCCTCTAAGGGTTGTGATAGAGAATGTGAGTGCAGAGTGATTAAGGTTGAACTATGGAATTCTTTGCCACAGAAGGATGTGGATATTTTTAAGGTAGAGATAGATAGATTCTTGATCAGTATTGATCAGATTCTTTACTCGGAGAATGGTAGCGGTGTGGAATGAGCTTCCAGTGGAAGTGGTGGAGGCAGGTTCATTGGTATCATTTAAAAAAAATTGGATAGGCATATGGATGAGAAGGGAATGGAGGGTTATAGTATGAGTGCAGGCAGGTGGGACTAAGGGGAAAAAAAATTGTTCGGCACAGACTTGTAGGGCCGAGATGGCCTGTTTCCGTGCTGTAATTGTTATATGGTTATAGTATGGGTGTCAGGGGTTATGGGGAGAAGGCAGGAGAATGGGTTTAGGAGAGAGAGATAGGTCAGTCATTGAATGGTGGAGCAGATTTGATGGGCCGAATACCCTAATTCTGCTCCTATCACTTATGACATGATAAATGTATGGGGTTTGGTCACCACATCATAGTATAGTTGGAATGGTGAAAATACAGAGGAGATTTACAAGATATTGTCAGATGAAAAATGGTATTTATGAAGAGTCTGGTGTTATTTTCTTTGAAATTCAGGTGGCTCAGGGGAAATTTAATCAAGGTGTGTAAAATTATATGAGGCTACACATGAAGAACAAAGGGAGGTTTATTTCCTTTGGCAGAGTCGTCTATGCCCAGGGTATATAAAATTAAAGTAGATAATAGAAAAATTAAAGAGGAATTAAGACAAATATTTGCACCAAAAAAGTGGTGGGGTCCAGAACTCATTGCCTAAAATATTAGTGGGGGCAGAAGCATGTCACATTTTTAGAGTCCATTATAAAGGATGAGGTTTATGAGTATTTAAAGGCTCATGAAAATATATTCCAAAGTCAGCATGGTTTTGTGAAAGGGAGATCTTGCCTGAAGAACCTGTTGGAATTCTTTGAGGAAGTAAATAGCAGGATAGACAAAGGAAAGTCAATGGAAGTGCACGATTTCCAAAAAGTTAATTTGCAAGTCGAATCGGTAATAAGGAAGGCAATTGCAAGGCTTGCATTTATTTCGAGAGGACTAGAATATAAAAATAGGGATGTAATGCTAAGGCATTATAAGGCACTGGTCAGACCGCATTTGGAGTAATGTGAGCAGTTCTGGGCCCCATATCTGAGGAAGGATGTGCTGGCATTGGAGAAGGTCTAGAGGAAGTTTACAAGAATGATCCCAGGGATGTTTAGGTTAACATATGATGAGCGTTTGATGGCAGTGGGCCAGTACTTGCTGGAATTTAGAAGGATGAGGGGGGACCTCATAGAAACATACCAAATAATGAGAGGATTGGATAGAGCAGATGTGGAGAGGATGTTCCCGCTAGTGGGAGAGTCTAGGACCAGAGGCCAAAGCCTCAGAATAAAAGGACGTACCTTTAGAAAGGAATCAAGGAGGAATTTCTTTTGTCAGAGTGTGGTGAATCTGTGGAATTTATTGCTACAGAAGGTTAATTGGACTTTGCAAATTGGTGTGAAGGAAGTGGGTGAGAAAGGTATGATAACATAGCATTAGTGTGAATGGGTGATTGATGGTCAGCATGGACTCAGTGGGTCGAAAGACCTGTTTCCATCTTGTATCTCTAAAACTAGAACTAAACTAAAATGTAAAGTTCTATAATTTGAAGTGACAAATAAAAAATTAACATGGTAGCCTGCTTCTCTACTGTCCTGCAATCTTAAGGAACCAATCAGTCTTATTGATCAATGAAAATGTTATGTCTCTGAAGTACAAATGTAAAAGTAACAAAAATATACAGCATAAGCCTCATAAGAACCCTTCTGCCAAACAGCCCGTTCCGATTAAAGCTGTATTTCGGATAGTGGTTAATCTATGTATTTCTGACAGTTTTTGATTTTATTTGTCTTTCAGCATTTACCAGGAGTTGGCCATATTTTCTGTTTTATTTATGACAAGAACAAAAGCTGATTTAAATATGTCTTTCCTCCTAAGCTGTGCTGAATATGTGCATTTCCATTGGTCTACTCCCATGTATGATGAAGTGCCTTGTCAATTCAAGTGTCAGCAATATTTTCTACAATATAAATAATCAAACTATCTAAAATATATATTGCAATTTAATTTCTCAGATCTTTTGTATGTTGGAAAAGATTTTCTTAAAGAATAGAATGGTGGCCTGGAAATTATATTGTGCCTGAAAAGATATGTAAGCAAAACTGGAAATGTGGCTCACACCAGTTTTGTACAAAAATCAGAAGAAAAATCTATAGCTGCTGAAAATCTAAAATAAACCCAGAATCTGCAGGAAGGACTCTGCCGATCAGACAACATCTATGGAAAGATACTGTAAACAAGATATTATGTTTCAAGTCCGAGACCCTTCGTCATAACTGGGAAAGAGAGAAAACAAGTTAGTTTTTAGTAGCCAAGAAGGAGCAAGTTACCTAAAGTTGGAAAATTTGATATTAAGTATGAAAGTTGCAGTGTGCCCAGATGGAATGTAAAGCGTTGTTCTTCAAGCTTGTGCTGTTGGCCTTGTTATAACAGTGCAGGAAGCCAGAGTGAGCATGGAATTGAGAATTAAAGTGGTAGAGAATCGGAAGCTAATTTTTATTCCTGCAGACTAGGTGCTTCTGGAAATGGAAGAATGGACTAGGGAGTCAAAAAGAAAGAAATGCCTTGAAATGCTGAAACGAAAGAGGAGTGTATCTGGTAGAGGGATCTAATTGCGAGTGGCAGAAATTGAAAAGTTGATGCATTAAAAATGGTGGAAGGTGAAGGTCAGAGAAACACTGTTTTGCTCTGCACCAGATGAGGGGACAAGAGCAGATGCATGGGAAACAGATGAGATGCAGTCAAAGGCTCTGCCCACCATGGTAAAAAGGAAGCCACGGTTCCTGAAGGCATTTTGAAGGCAACTAGGAGGAATGTCTCATCATCAAAGTGAATGCAATGAGACAAAGGAACTGGGAGATTGTAATGGCATTCTTTTAGGAAGCAACATAGGAGGAAGTACAGTCAAGGTAGTTGAAGGAAAACACAATAATCTGTGGCTTGTAATGGATATTTGCAATGAGTCAATCCCCTGAGATAGACACAGAATGATTCAGAAAGAAAAAGGAAAAGTCAGAGATTGATGATGAGAAGGTGAAAGCAGGGTGGAAATTGGCAGCTGTTCTCCTCTGCTATGAAGACTAAAGTACCAGTTCAAAAGTCTACCATATCAGGAGTTTATTTTGCAGCTTTAACCATCTCTGTTTCAAAACATCAAACATTTTCTTCAAACATAATTGAGAATACTTTTCATGTTAATCTTGATGCTAACTTTCTATGTACATTACTCATTCTATTTCTCACTATGGTTTCTTTATTTTTCGGTACAGCTCCTTCAGAATCAACAGTCCCATGGACTAAACTATTCTTTACACATTTCAGTCCAGTCATTTATGGTCTCCATGCTCTTTTGTTAATCATGGCTGCTTTAATTACTTAATTGAACTCTTTCCACTTCCAAATGTGCAGCAGGTGTCTGTTTGACAATTCTATTTTGTACACCACACTCTTTAGGGGATTTCATAGAAAATTGGGTTTTTTCCCAATTGACTGCCATAAATCATGTACTTGTGCGTTAAAATTGTTCTAGAATCTTAATAATAACTATTACATTTTTACTTTACGAAGCTAACAATGAATTAGAGTTCCATAATAACATCTGTCAGGTTATTATCAACATCTGGAGACAAAAGAGATTGAAGATGCTGAAACCTGAGGAAAAAAAAGCGCTGGAAGAACAGCGGGCCAGGCAACATCTGTAGAGGGAATGACAGATGATGTTTCAGTTTGGACCCTTCAGACATAGACTAGATGCGAAAAAACTGAGCGGGGGAGAAGTAAGCTAGAGCAGAATCTAGCAAGTCAGTCTTATCATGCTCTGCCCCTGCCCTACCTCTTTCCAACTTTCCCCCCCACTTCATAACTCTGAAAAGGGTCCCAACCCCAACGTCATTTATTAATTTCCTTCCACAAATGCAATAGACCTGCTGTGTTGCTCCAACACTTTGTTTCCTGCTTTTTATAATTAAACTCCACCATATTACTCATTACCTGCTCTTTTCTTGGGTCTAGAAAAATATTTCTGCAGACAACAATATTTAAATACATTGATAAAATTGTTATTCTCTGGCTTGAGCAATTCTGCTTTTCCCAAACTATTTCATATTCATAATCATCATAATCATACTTTATTAGCCAAGTATGTTTTGCAACATACAAGGAATTTGATTTGCCATACAGTCATACCAATAAAAAGCAACAAGACACACAAAATACATTTTAACATAAGCATCCATCACAGTGACTCCTACACATTCCTCACTGGGATGGAAGGCGAAAAAAAATGTCAATCTCTTCCTTTCTTTGTTCTCCCGCGGTCGGATGCCTCAAGTCTTCTGTTGACGGGACGATCTTTGCTACCATAGCCAGCGGTCGGGCCATCTGCGTTGGGGCGATCAAGCTCCGGAATTGGGGGGATCTTGGCTCCTGGCACCAGGCGATCGGACTCCGGGTGGGGACTAGACGAACATCTTGCGACTTTGGAGCTTCCGGCCATCAGTCCCTACACCAGACTGTGAGCTCCTCGATGTTGAAATCCGCAGTTGGAGCGTCGATCCCAGGCAAGGGATCACAGGCTCTGTTGGCAAGTCCTTGGTGGGGCTCAAAGTCTGTCTTGAGCAAGGCCACCAGCTCCATGATGTTCGGCCGCAGAGCAAACGGAGATACGATCCGGAAAACAATTGCATCTCCGGCAAGGTAAGAGATTGGAAAAAAAGTTTTCCCCGACCTCCTCCCCCAGCCCCCACATAAAACAAACCAGAGAACATTAACACATACTTTTAAAACACACTAAAAATAACAAAAAGATAAAAAGACAGACAGACCGTTGGCAAGGCTGCCATTGCTGATGACACCACCATTGGTATCCCATTAAAATTATTCTGCAGAGGGCTCAGGAGAGTGAATGATAGGTGGATGATTTTCCTGCGGAACTCGGGGTCAGGGTCTTACTGGAAGCCATTGAGGACTGAGAAACAAAGGGATTTTTTTAATTTCCAAGTGATTAACCTTTGGAATTTTCTATCCCAGGGGGCTGTGAATGCTCAGTTAGTGAGTTAATTCAAATCAGTGATCAAGAGTCAAGAGTGTTTTATTGTCTTATGTCCCAGATGGGACAATGGCATTCTTACTTGCTGCAGCACAACAGAATATGTGAATATGTAAACATTGCAATTGTATATAACGGGGAAAAAAAAGAAAAAGTTCAATAAATAACAAATATAGTGCAATTAACAAATCATAATATAGTCTTTTGCAGTTCAGAGCTCATAGCTTATTTGTTGTGCTTAATAGCCTGATGGCTGTGGGAAAGAAGCTGTTCCTGAACCTGGACGTTACAGTCTTCAGGTTCCTGTACCTTCTTCCTGATGGCAGTGGTGAGATAGGTGTGTGGCCAGGATGGTGTGGGTCCTTGATGATTTTAGCTGCCTTTGTGAGGCAGCGACTACGATAGATCCCTTCGACGGATGGGAGGTCAATGCCAGTGATAGACTGGGGAGTGGTCACAACATTTTGTAGTCTTTTTCGCCCCTGGACATTCAAGTTGCCGAACCAGGCCATGATGCAACCAGTCAGAATGCTTTCTACCGTGCACCTGTAGAAGTTTAGGAGAATCCTATTTGTCATGTCGAATCTCCGTAATCTTCCCAGGAAGTAGAGTCGCTGATGTGCCTTCTTTACAATTGCATTGGTGTGCTGGGTCCAGGAAGATCTTCTGATATATGCACGCCCACGAATTTGAAGTTATTGACCCTCTCCAACATTGTCCCGTTGATATAAACAGGGTTGTGGGTCCCCATCCTTCCCCTACTAAAGTCCACAATCAGTTCCTTGGTCTTACTGATGTTGAGAGCCAGGTTGTTGTGCTGGCACCATTTGGTCAGTTGGTCGATCTCACGTCTATACTCTGACTCGTCCCCATCTGTGATTCGTCCAACCATGATGGATAGATATCTGGATACTAAGGAAATTAAAGGAAGCGAGGCAGAATTTGTAAGGTGTATCCAAGAAGGTTTCTTGAAACATTATGTGGATAGTCCATTGATAGGAGGAACCCATATTGGAACTTGTATTGGGAAACAAGCCTGGCCAGCCAGCTAACTGAAGGCATTTCAGTGGAAGAGCATTTTGGGAACAGTGTCCACAACTCCGTAAGTTTCAAAATAGTTTTATGTGTACGGATGAGTAAGTACCTTGGGGGAGAAAGTACAAAATTGGGGAAGGCGAAATTACAGTCTTACTTGACAGGAGCTGGGAAGGGTAAATTGCAGGCAACTGAATCATCCTACCCCAACCAGAGAGCACTGATCTACTATCTACTGCATTGGTGACCCTCGAACTATCCTCGATCGGACTTTACTGGCTTAACCTTGCACTAAACGTTATTCCATTATCATGTATCTCTACTCTGTAATGGCTCGATTGTAATCATGTATTGTCTTTCTGCTGATGGGATAGCACACAACAAAAGCGTTTCACTGTACCTCGGTACACATGACAATAAATTAAACTAAACTGAAAGCAGCTGTCATTGGGTGAGTACACATCTGACAGGTGGAAGTTATTTAAAGTCCAGCTAATCAGAGTTCAGGACTGGCATGTTCTAGTAAGGAGGTAGAACAAGGAATGCAAGGTATGGAAATCTTGGATGATGAGAGAGGTTATAAATGTGGTCAATGAGAAAAAGGAAGCATATGTAATGTTTAAGAAAATGAAATCGGATAGGGTCTTTGAGGAATATAAAGAATGCAGGAAAACCCCAAACAGGAAATTGGGAAGGCCAGAAGGGGCCATGAAATGTTATTGTGTTAAAGAGGTTCCCAAGGCTTTTTATACATACAATAAAAACAAGAGGGTAACTAGGGAGATGGTAGAACCACTCAAGGATAGATGTAATTCGTGCTTGGAATGAAATAATAAAATTGAGGTACTACACAACTACTTTGGATCTGTTTTCACCAAGGAGAAGAACATGAAGGAGAGTGAGATAGACACACAAAGCTGGAGAAACTCAGCGGCACAGGCAGCATCTCCGGAGAGAAGGAATGGGTGACGTTTCTGAAGAAGGGTCTCCTAGACCCGAAACACCACCCGTTCCTTCTCTCCAGATTTGCCGCCTATCATACTGAGTTAGTCCAGCTTTTTGTGTCTATCTTTGGTTGAAACCAGTATCTGCAGTTCACTCCCTTCACATGAAGGATAGTGAGACCAGTATGGGGTACACTAATATGCTGGGTCATTTTGAGATCAACAAGGAGATAATGCTGGGTCTAAAGTGGATAAAATTATCCTCAATCCTCGTGTCCATTCCTTTCCCAATCACACCTGGGACAGCTCATATGCTCTCCACCATTTTAATAACTTCCATTTCCCTGGTCCCAACCAACTCATCTTCACTATTTTGTCATTCTGCAGCATCTGTCCACTTCATTCCCCATCAGGAAAGTCCTAGTCCTCGGGCCCTCTTCTTCTTCCTTGAACAAAGAAACAAACAGTTCCTCCCTCACCAACACTCTCATCAGCTTGGCAGGACTTATCTTTACTCTCAGCAAACTCTCTATCAATTCCTTCCAAAGGATGGATGCAAATGCCGCCCAAAAACCACTTTGATCATGAGCAGGGAAGTAATCTCTAATGGTCTGGTCGACAGTTTTGTCCTCTATCAAAGTCAACTGAGACAGTGAATGTCTGATCGATATAAAATTGCATTCAAATGGGAGTTTACTACGTACCCCTTGACTGTTGCAGTTCCTGCAGAGAATTGACCTCAAAAGTAGGTCATAGACATAGAAACATAGAAAATAGGTGCAGGAATAGGCTATTCGGCCCTTCGAGCCTGCACTGCCATTCAATATGATCATGGCTGATCATCCAACTCAGTATCCTGTACCTGCCTTCTCTCCATACCCCCTGATCCCTTTCTCATGGGTCATTGCCCATGGAGCATCTTGTGTTGAATGAAAGGATTGATGTTAATGGAAATATGTTTGTAGGTCAACCAATGGACAAATCTCCAACTCTTTCCTACTAAACCTTTCCTGAGCTTTTACTGAGGAAAGTTAAGCAACCCGGACTCGGTCTGCCAAAGGGCCTGTTTCCGCTCTGTATCTTTAAACTAAACTTAAACAAAACTAAATCCCCAGGGCATGCTGCGATCTATCTCAGGTTATTGAGAGAGGGGCAATGCTGGAGAACAGGAGAGTAACCAAAGTTCATTTGTTCAAGAACAGAAATAAGAATAATCCAGGAAATTATAAGCCGGTGAGTCTCATATCAGTAGTAGGGAAGCTGTTGGAGAGTATTGTTAGGGATAGAATTTATTCGCATTTCGAAAAGAACGGTCTAATTTGGGGCAGGCAGTGTGGATTTGTGCGGGGCAGATTTTGTCTTAAAAACTTGAATGAGTTTTGTGAGGAGATGTCAAAGATGAGAGTACGACAGTGGGTGATGTCTTCATGGACATCAGTGATGCATTTGATAAGATCCTCCCTGCAGATTAAGATGTATGGTATCCATGGTGACATGGTAGTATGGATGCAAGGTAGACCCAAAATTCTACAGTGCCTCCCAGTATGGATTCAGAACTGACTTACCCATAGAAGATGGTGGAAGGGTGTTATTCTGGCTGGACGTCTGTGACCAGTGGTTTAAGAAGATAAGAAGAGGTTGCACTTTTACTTTGGGATCAAACCGGGGACTCTGGCGCTGTAAGGCTGCACCACGCTGTGCACCATGCCGCCATATGTTTCATTGAACTACAAAGAGCATGAGAATTGGAACAAGAGTAGGTTATCTGAGCTTGCTCAGTCATTCACCAGAATCATCATATTTGATCTTCTCCTTCAACTCTATTTTGCTGATTCCCACTGATGAAGGCAAGCATACCAAACACCTTCTTTATTATTCGGTCTGTTTGTGTTGCTGCTTTTAGTGAATTATGGCCTTGGATACCACGATTCCTCTTGTCAATGTGGTTGAGGGCTTTGCCATTAAATGTATATATTCTGATTAATCACAGAATATCACATAAATTATTTCTGAAGCGGCAGGACTGGCCATTCGCAGGAGAAAACTGGTCAGAAAGAAAATGAATGTAGATCCAATTTACTGCCCATAATGCCATTCGTGAGAGAAATTATGAGAGCAGGCATGAATTTAAATGCCTCCATTTTGGCAGAACCTTTCATATTGTATTGTAAATAGGGTATACAGCACAGGCCTTTGGCCCACCTTGTTCATGCCGGCCAAGTTGACATATTGGCGTATTTACCTGCATTTGGCCCATAGCCCTCCAAACCCTTCCTCTCTATATACAGTATTTGTTGAAATATATTTTAAAAGTCAGAATTGTATCCACTTCTACAGCTTTTCTCTGGCAGCTCATTAACACTAAATAGCGTTGCAGTTGGTTAAAATGCAATTATGCCAAATGATTCCATTTTTAGTAAGCTCTATGCGTCATAGCTTTCATTCTAAAAATGAGGCATATTATGCCAACTTGATGAGTTGATAAAGAGTTAGTTCTTCCTTGCAAAAAATTATACATAAATGTAACAGGTATGCCAAAGATATGTATCTATTTTTGTACCCAGAGGAAATATAATGTTTATTTTTCAGGACACATATTCTGTTCTTTACAAAGATTTTGCATGCTATCTTTCTGAATCATTTAATTGGAGTTGTGAGTCTCATTCTCATCCATGAGTCTCATCAGTTACTTTTGTTTACTTCAATCAAAGTAATTTAGTAGTTTACTTCTAACTCATCATGAGCGATTGCATGGGAATTTTTGTCAATAATTGTAGACAATTATGCTTCATGTCATGTCACCATCTTAGGAAGAGTTATTGCCATTGTATAAGCGGCAAGGTTCTTGACCTTTCAGCAAATACATTTTATGTTAATGCTTCCTCTCCTGAAGCCAACAATTGGTTATGCTGGTCATTGCCTTTATCCACTAAACAAAACCATGAAGGTTCTGACCATTTTTAAGAATGCTGTTATTTCTCTTCACCTTTGCTGCTACCTAGCTCTTGTAAATTTCACATTCTAGTGTTCAGTCAAGGGTAGCACTAAAGTAAAAATTGGAAGTGCATCATGCTTAAGCTTGTCCATTTATTATGATGCTTACCTCACTGCTAGCATTGGCATCTTGGAGATGAAGTGTGCTGGAAATTATCTTTGGAAGCCGACATCTTGCAATCAGATGATTACATCAGGTAGCCCTTGTTGTCTCCTCTCCTTTTCAGCTCTCCCTCAGCCCTCTGGCTCCTCCTCTTCCTTTCTTCTTCCCGCCCCCCCCCCACCCTACATCAGTCTGAAGAAGGGTTTCGGCCCGAAACGTTGCCTATTTCCTTCGCTCCATAGATGCTGCTGCACCCCTGCTGAGTTTCTCCAGCACTTTTGTCTACTCTTGCAATAGTTAACCAGCTTTTCAGTGTCAGCTCTCAAGGTCTACTTCACCTTCATATATAACTGCAGCCTTTAGACCGTAGCAGATATCAATAGATCAGCATTCTTGTTATGCACCTTGTCAGCTCGGAAAGCTCATGATCCTCTTACAAATTGAATTCCACAAGCACCTAAAGAATCTCACCATCATTACTGGTGACCCTGACATTGTGAAATTTGTTGATCTGCGCTTCATATTTTACAACTTAATATTGAGAGTTTACTGATAGGCAAGTGATCAGTTAGACAATAAGGACTAACTTTTCTTAATGTTTAAATAGCTTCTATTTTTAGTTCTGTTCAATCCAGTTTATTTATTCAGTGTGAATAATTACATTATGGCATTAGTCTGTGGGTTAAACGTGAGACTTGAATTGGAGTTCTCATTTGCAGAGTCATATACTCAGGAATTAGAGCAGAGGCCCAAATATTGGTAGTATTTCTCTAACGGTCAAAGAAACAATACCTTGCATTAATATACCGGTAGTTCCTTTTGTGATGATAGGAACATCAGAGGAATGGTATAGTGTGATAGACCTCTCAGCGCAGAAACAGGATCTTTAGATAATTGGTCATGTTGACCTTGATCTATGCTATTCTCATTTACCTGCATTATGGGCCTGTCCCACTTAGGTGATTTTTCAGGCGACTGCCGGCGACTGTCAAGTTGTAGCAGGTTGCTGAAAAACCGGCGACTGGATCGGCGACTGTCAGAGTGGAACACACACACACACACACACACACACACACACACACCGCTTCCTTCACCAGCCAGTTATGTAGGCGCGGGACAGGGCAAGTGGGGGAGCGCTGTCCGAGTGAAATTCACATGGTGCAAAGCCAATGCGATACAGACACACCACGATGAACAGGAAAAGTTGGTGCTGTAACGAAGACGGTGAAAGAACAGTGTACGGGAAGGGTCACGTAAGTCCTTTAAAAAAAGGGGGGGGGGGAGAAGGAGTGGAGACAACTTTTAAGAAGCCAGAGATACACGGCTGTGAAGCTTGGCGGACATTAACATTACCGATCAGTTATCCTTGGTTCTGAAAACTACTGTTTACGTTTTATTTTCCCAATGAGCCAATGAAATTCACTGGTCAGCACCGGCAACAACCTACGATAACCTATGATAACGTTCGACCTCTTGGCAACCCACTACCACTGCCCCTATGACACAATAATTCTCGCTACTCTCCATGGCAACTTCATTCTGATCGCGGCTAATTTTTCAACTCCTCACGACCATGGTCTCCTGTCGTCGCCTAAGTGGGACAGGCCCATTAGGCTCGTATCCCTCCCTTCCTTTGATATTCAAGTACCTATGCAAATGCCCTTTAAACTTTGTAATTCTATCTGCCATTACCATGTCCTCTTGAAGCTCATTATAATTGCTACCTGTTTTAAAACAATTTCCCTCAGATCTCCTTTCAATTTCCCTGTTCTCACCTTAAACGTAATTGGAGACGCAGAATTATCCACGGATTGTTCGGCTAAAGGTGATTTAGAACTAAATCGGAGTTCAGAACTAAATCTTCCTCAGTGTGCTTTTTACTTATTTGCAACTCCCTGCAATTTAAAAGAGACAAAGTGCTGGAGTAACTCAGCAGGTCAGACATCGTCTCTGGAGAACATGAATAGGAGATGTTTCGGGTTGGGAAGGGTCCTGACCCAAAACATCATGCATCCATGTTCTCCAGAGATGTTGCCGGACCTGCTGAGTTACTTCAGCACCTTGTCTCTTTTCTTGTAGACCAGCATCTGCAGTTGAATCTACATGCAATCTACTTTAGATATTTCAAAATCATGATTATTCTCCAATGCGCAGCACAAAATATGTGAAGTTGTGTCTCCGTTATTAAGCCTTTTAAGCAAGTAGGGTAGTTGTCAGTATTTCTTTCTTGCATAGGTTTACACCAAAATGGTAAATTATTGATCATAGGATTATGACTTGGAAGCAGAATTAGGTCATTTGGACCATCGAGTCTGCTATGCCTTATTTTAATGACATCTATTTTTCGCTCTCAATTCTTTCTCCTGCCTTCCACCCATAACCTTTGACACCCCTACCAAACAAGAACCTATCAATCTCCATTTTTATAAATACCCAATCATTTGCTCTCCTTGATAAATGCAAAACTTTGCCTATGTAAATTAATTTTCCTTTTTTCAGTTTTAAATGGCCTAACTTTTATTTTGAGAGGTGACCCCTTGAGATGGTGGGTGACCTTGATTGACAGCAAGGGGAAAGGTCCCCCCAAAGCCCTTCAAAATTGGTGTACACAATAAAGAATTTACCTCTCATTCTTAAACTCTAAAGAAGAAAAGCCTAGCCTACTCAATCCTGCCTGGTATGGCAGACCAACCATCCCAGGAACGTCTGGTGTGATTTCATCTCTCTTCCTCTATAGAAAGTATATCTCCAAGCTAATTTTTTCCATGACAAAATTGATTGAAGTCCTTCACTCAGTGGGTCATTTTGCTTCTCTATAATTGCTCTAAACATTCTACACACAAGTATAATTGCTACATTACTTTTCAATAAAACAAATATTATCTTTTTGGTACACAAGAAACTGTTTTAGTTATTTCCCCATGGCCTATCTTTTCTCCTGTTAAATTTTATGTAAATTCATATCAATTAGTTTTTTTTGGTAGCTAGAATGCTCTTTTATTGAGTTTTGTAGATTAGCTTTAAATTCATTAGCCAAACAGGAAATGATGTCATTAGCAATGTCCATTCTTTTCTAAAGTGGGAACAACAATTAGTTCAATTAATCTCTGGCTATATGAGTAAGATTGGGCATTGATCAAAATGAATATTCATGAGAGAAGTAGGTTATGACAAAGAAAGATCTTAATTTAATATTTGTTCTTTCACACTTATTTTATCTGATTATCGAGCATTCTCAACACTGTCAGAAATGAACAGAATTTCATGAAATTCAGTTAAACAAAAATCACAAAAATTTGCTTTTCTGAACTTAAGAATATTAAAACCTGGACAGAAAACAACCAAGTGAGATTTGGACTATCAGTGTAGTCAAGATCCAAACTGAGATTGAACTAAATAAATCTGCATATAGAAACATCACAATTCCTGGCTAGAAGAGAGATGGTTGAGAATGATCTGATAATCTTTAAATTCTTACACTACACTTTGAGATCAAGGATGGCTTGCTTCTACTCTAGTTTTGTGGGTTTTGAAATGGCTCATGAAGCCAAAGTGGGAACTTCAGAGTTTTCCACAGACGAAGCTGGACAAACCTGACTGGATGAACGGATGGGTAGTTTGTGGTCTGCCCCTCGTGCAAGGCATCATATGTGCTCCTGATGTATGGAGTTAGTACCAACCAAAACTTACGAAAGGTCCCAATCCAAAATGCCGTCAGTCCACATTCCTCCACAGATGCTGCCTGGTGCTCTGAGTTCCTCCAGCAGTTTGTTTTTCGCTCAAGATTCCGGCATCTACAGTGTCTTGTGTCTCCAAGTTGCAAATTAAATTTGTGGAAAAATATCAAAGGTTTCACAAGAGGATAAACAAATTCAGTAAAAGGACAACTAGTTTATTTTAAAATATATGGGAAATGACATAGATTGGGGGTGTTGACTGGCAATACATTGAAGAGATCAACTCGTCCATGGAGACCTGGATGCCTTATTTGCCCGTGTTTGGCCCATATTCCTAGAATAATCTGTTTCCTATCCAGTCCAAGTGTCTTTTAATTGCTGTTGTAGTAGTTGCCTCAACTACTTTCTCTGGCAGCTGGTTTCATATATCCACCACCTTCTGAGTGAAAAGTTGCCTGTCAATTTTTGCAATGTTGGTCGTTTTATCTTCACATTCTAACGCCATAATCTCTAGAAATTCCTCTGTAAATCTTTCTACCTCCCTCTTTTGCTTTTCTTCTTTTAAGAGGCTGATTAAAATTGAGCTGTTTACCCAAGCTTTTGGTTATTTTCTGTAATATCTCGTGTCTTTTTGATATGCAATTTTGTTGGATAATACTTCTGTGAAACGTTTCGAGATGTTTATGTTTTGCAAACATGCAGTTTTAATGTAAGTGATTGTTGCAGTTTGTTCAGAATATAAAAATACCTGTAGTACCTTTGGTTTAATCTGCATAGAAGTTGACTTTATATAATTTAGCCACTGGCAATTATTTCCTTTGGACAGCTCAGATGTCAAAATAAATATTTCACTGCAATTCTTAAGCAATTAACAATAATAGATTGTAAATCTTTTTTGTAAATTCATCCAGAGCACTTCACCTTATCAATTTCTTCGGATGTATAACAATGCCTCAATGTTTTGTGGCTGTGAGAATATTTACTCTTGGGTTAAGTATTGGCACAAGATGCCACTGAATTGTAAAAAAGATGTTAAGGATCCTGGTAATAACCTTATTACATGCACAGTCAACTGCGACATTATTTTCTACTTCGATATTGGCATAAGCACTTCCTATGCTAAGGCTTTAAAGCAAAAAAAAAGTAATTACACAATGCAGTGGCTGCAGTAAAATGGATGAGTAATTATATTAATAGATGCTGCCAAGATACTTTTTTATGCAATTTCCATGTAACTGCCAATGACAAAGATATTTCAAACATTGTTAAGACTAGTTTTTTGAGTACCGTCAATTTTTAAGTAAAAATAATATAATATAGATAACATTGCTTAATAAATCCATGAAATATTAAAGAACATAATAATAAGATTCAAAATAGGAGTAGAAGTGAACCATAAAACACTCATGCTTCACTATTCAGTTAGGTTAAAGCTGATCCTTATTATCGATTTTCCTGCCCAAACCCTTTGTTTCATTGGGGGTAAAAAAATAATAATTGTAAACGATGTTCAACCCTTTAAATTAACAACTTTCTCATCATCTCAGTCCCAAATGAGCAGCACAGTGGCGCAGCTAGTAGAACTGCTGCCCCACAGTGCCGGAGACCTGGGTTCAATCCTGACCTTGGGTGCTGTCTGGGTGGAGTTTCTTCCTGTGATGGCATGGACTTCCTCCAGGTGTTCTGGTTTCCTCCACATCCCAAAGACATAGAAACATAGGTGCAGGAGTAGGCCATTCGGCCCTTCGAGCCTACACCGCCATTCAATATGATCATGGCTGATCACCCAACTCAGTATCCTGTACCTGCCTTCTCTCCATACCCCCTGATCCCTTTAGCCACTCCCTCTTAAATATAGCCAATGAACTGGCCTCAAGACACGTGGGTTTGTTGGTTAATTGGCTTCTATAAATTGCCCAAGTGTATAGAGTGTGTGTAGAACTAGTATGTGAATGAGTGATTGATGGCCCGCGAGGACTCGGTGGGTCAGAGGGCCGTTTCCATGCTGTATCTCTAAGCTAAACACAATTAAACTGAATGGCTGAACCCTTACCCTGAAGCAGTACCTTTTGGTTGCTGACTCTCCAATCAGGGAAAGAAGGTTCCCAGCTCTCATTCTTCTAAACTGTTATGAACACTGGCCAAAGCTACTCAATCTCTCTTCAAAGATGAACCTCCCTGCCTCAAGCACCGGAAGTGGCGGCGCTGCCCTGGCAGCAGCGGCTCGCCTGCAGTCCGTTTGTTTTTACTTTTTTGTGTTTTTTTTTTTCCGTTTTGTCTAGTTAAGTGTTTGGTTTTTAGGTTGTGTTTGTGGGTGGGGGGGGGGGGGGGGGGGGCGGGGGGGGGGGGTTGCAACGGGGCTTGTTGTCTCTCCCTTTGGGGGAATGCGACTTTTTTGTCGTATCCCCCTTCTCTGCCTCCGTCTGCGCTGAGGCCTAATGGCGGAGCTGGCGACCTCGAGACTCCGGAGGCAGAGCCAGTCAGGACTTGCCCTGGGCTCGCTCCCGTGAGGGCGGCCCGGCTCGGGGCTGGAACGGCGCTCCCGTGAGGGGCTGTGACGCTCCCGTGAGGGCGGCCTGGCGCGGGGCTGAGACTCTCCCGTGAGGGGCTGTGGCGCTCCCGTCGGGGCGGCCCAGCCCGAGGGTGGAACGGCGCTCCCGTCGGAGCGGCCCAGCTCGAGGGAGGAACGGCCCTCCCGTCGGAGCGGCTCAGCTCGAGGGAGGAACGGCGCTCCCGGAGCGGCCCAGCCCGAGGGAGGTCGGAGCGGCCCAGCTCGAGGGAGGAACGGCACTCACGTGAGGGCGATCCGGCTCGGGGCTGGAACGGTGCTCCGGTGGCTGGGACGGCGTTCTGGCGGCGGTGACCTGAGTCCGGGGTTCAGCCGCGGGCCAGCGGCTGCGTCCGCTGGACTGGAGGGCGGCAGCTTCGACCACCCCGGGCCGCGGTGTTTGAGCCGGCCCGTTTGCGGGGTTCGGTGAGCCGCGGGACTGTTTGTACCATCGCCCGGTGGGGTATCACCTCAGCGCAGAGGGAGAAGAGGAGGGAAGAGACTGCAGCCCTAAGATTTTTGCCTCCACCACAGTGAGGAGGTGCTTGGAGGACTCACTGTGGTGGATGTTAATTTGTGTTTATTGTTGTTTATTATTGTATGTATGACTGCAGGCGTGAAATTTCGTTTAGACCGTAAGGTCTGAATGACAATAAAGGTAATTCTAATCTGTTTCCAATGCAAATATTTTCTTTTTTAGGGGCAGAGAAAGTCCTAAATGTCCATCTTTTCCAATCTGCTTGCAGTAAAGCCTGCTTTTTTTCCCCTTACATGTAGGTTGTTGCACCGGTTTAGACAATAGACAATAGACAATAGGTGCAGGAGTAGGCCATTCGGAGGCAGAGAGCTTTATGTCTTTTATCTCCAAGTGAGTGATAGAATCTGAGAGAAATTGAAGGGAATGTGGGAGAACAAAGGCAGTTAGCGTAGGATTATAAGTAGGTGCTTGAGGGACAGCACTGCCTTAATGGGCTGAAGGTCCTGTTTCAGGGTTCAAGGGGTGTGCTTTGGTGCAGTATTACGTAATGAGAAGAGATGTTTGCCCTAACAGCTGATAGGTACACACAGTGAAATGCTTCGTGAAATGGTCACCTCGAATTACATGGGGACCAGGTCAACAAATGCATAGGTATTCAGGTTTGCATGGAGAACATCCTTTGTAACATTGGATGCTATGCCTTAGTCACTGTTGAAAATATTTTCTGGACTGATTGCTTGAATGGGCAAATTTGTCATGAGAGAAGGTTCAACATGCCGGAGTTCAGAAGTATAAGAGAAGTGTTGATTGAAACACATAAGATCATGAGGGGTCTTGATAGGGTGGAGGTAGAGTGGATATTTCCTCTTGTGAGGGAATCTATAACTGTAAAAGTTGTTTAAAAATCAGGGATCATTCATTTAAAAACGCAATGAGATTGTGAGACCCAGGATTGTTTTTCTTCAAGACCATTGGATGCTAAATCCTTGAATATTTATAAGGCAGAGATAGATTAATCAGTTCCCCTCAACTAATACTCTCCTCTGCCTGACAGAATTCATCCTAATCCTTAACAATTTCTCCTTTGACTCCTCACTACTCTCTTGAAGTCAAAGGCGTAGCTAGGGACACTTGCATGAACCCCAGCTATGCTTGTCTTTTTGTTGGTTACATTGAACACTACTTGTTCTAAATGTACCCTGGCACCATTCCTCAATTCTCTCACTGTCACATTGACGACTGTATCAGAGCTGTTTCCAGCACCTGGGCAGGACTCATTGATTTCATAAACTTTACTACTAACTTTCACCCTGCTTCAAAATCATTTGGACTATCTCTGAGGTAGACAAAAGTAGAGTATTTCTGACACCCCTTTCGCGATCTACATCCACCCAATCAAAATTCCTCAGGATCTTGTGTTTCAATCAACGCCCCTCTTATTCTTCTATACATGTTGAATCTTTTCTCATGGCATATCTGCCCATTCGAGCTATTTCACGTAATACCCCTCCAATTTCACTCCTCTTTCCTCTGCCCCACTCCCACCTCAGTGCAAACACATTTCTTTCACCACCAAGACACCATGCTTCTTTCCCTTCGCATCTCCCCTCTTGTCCCCCCTCTTTGGCCTCCATTTGTCCTATTCCACCCATATCCCTCTCTCTGGATTTATACTTCACACCTCTTCTTTCTTCACCTGACAACCTTTTTGTGTCCTGTTCACCTCTGGCCTTTGTCGCTTACTCCACCCATCTGTCAATCACCCCATCCACCTTGGCTACATTTATCTATCACTTGCCTGGCTTTGCTCTACCATCATCTCCCTTTTCCAGCTATCTCTGCCGACTCCATCACTGAAGATTTCCAACACAAAATGCCGTCTGTCCATTTCCCCTCAGATACTTCACAGCCTTCTGAGTTCCTCCATCAGTTTCTTGTGTTTCAATAGATTAATTCTTGATAAACAAGGAAAGGATGTATTTCCACAGGGAGACAGGAATACTGAGTCAGATCACCCATGATCCTTTTAAATGGTGGACTGAGCTGCTGGCCGCTGCTCCTAATTCATACATTCACATGGAAAAGGGAACTGTGTACTCAGCTACATTTGAATCGAGACTTCAGCCACTTTCTTTAAAAAACATGGAGCAATAAATTATGGGATATTGCAAATATCTCTTATTTCAGCTTGTGTCTTCCCTTCCCCTCGTTGTGTCCCCAGTTCCCACACTCCCCGTCCACTCCGGGTCCCTGATTCCCCACACTCCCCATGCACTCAGTAGGGCCACGGTTCCTACATTCCCTATTCACACGCAGACTCCTTGGGTCCCCCACTCGCTGTGTCCACAGTTCCCATATGCCTCGTCCACAATTCACACACTCCTCATCCACTCGCTGTGTCCTGATTCCAACACTCCCTGTGCCAACGGGTCCACTGCTTCCACGCTGCTTGTGCACTCGTCGGGTCCCCGGTTCCCACAGTCTCCGTCCACTTAACGGGTCCACAGTTCCCACACTCCCCGTCCACTCAAATTTTCTGAATTAATTAGCCTTGCATTAGTCAAGGTTGCATGATGCAGGTTAAATTTATCAATGGTTTTTGAAGACGACGGCTCTAGTCTGGTCAAGGCTTTTGTCTGTCTTTTCACACTAAAAAGCTATGAAAGAACTATATGCAAAGTTCAGTACATAATGTTATAGCAAATAAAATTGAATCAATCTTGAGCAATAGGGTCATTTGGTCAGATTCCTTTAGAGGAGCTTTCATAATATTAATTTAATGCATGTTTTTCAACACATGCTATGCATAGGCGTAGAAATCAACGAATTTGAAGATTTTTAATGTTAAACTTGGAATTTCAGTAAGCACAGAAAAAACATCAAGAAAAGTTAAAATCATCACTAAACATTTCTGTGAAAATCAAGGAATAAATTCAGTGTAAATAAATGATCTTTCTAACAGATTCAAAATATCTGTGGGAACAAAAAGGAGCCCATTTTCATACACACCACAGTGGGGGAGGAACAACAGGAAATATGTGGGGATTTAACAGAGATTATATTGAAGGAATGTGAACTCAAGTTGGTAGACATTGAAGGGTCAGAAATAAATGCAAAGATATTTTTGGGTCAGGAGAATTTTCTCCTGTAATGCACAAAATTCACTGTGTGTTTATTTTTACCCATTTGAGGAATCAGAGTTAAGGGTCTCCTATATCAATGCTATTGGGTCAAAAGTACTGATCTGTTGGACACAAATTATTGGTTGAAAACAGAATTCTAAGCATTTCTGTTCTTTTCATCACCACTCATTTCCTGCAGTTTCCAGCGAATAGTATTTGTCATTGGAAATAGTTTCTGATTGGTTGACCAAATTTACTTTATATCAGAATAGTTTACTATTGAGAAGCTGGATAAAATAGTTGATGTAAAACTATAAGACTACAGAGTTTGAGCTAATTACATGAGAATTCAAGAATTGAACTAAATACAACAGGTGTCAAGGGTTACGGGGCGAAGGCAGGAAAATGGGATTAAGAGACAGAGATCAGCCGTGATTGAATGGCGGTGTTGATGGGCTGAATGGCCTAATTCTACTCCGATAATGTGAACTTGTGAAATCAGTGTCTGTTGCATGGGATATTGATTTTGGAATAAAATAATGTATTTACTGACAATTAATGAGTAATGCTCCAAAATCTGCCCTCTAGAAAGGATTAAATTATCCATAATCAAATACTAACATCATATATTATTACCTTAATAGTCAAGAATGAAATATGCCATGACAAACACACTTATTTTTGCTGATAAAGAATAGTTAAATCATCTTGTCTGTAAGGCTCCTCTAACTACTAAGTGCTTTCCACATGCCTCCCACAGGGAGGGTTATATGTATACTATTACAGGATGACTGCATTATCTACTATTTTAAGAGGAAAGGCAATGGTTAGATTTGTTTTTGCTCTGGATAGGCAAATAGTCCTGACAAATTCCATTATTGTAACATTTCAAACAAGGTCATGCTATCTTTAATTTACATGTAGATTTGGAACACAAGTAAACTGGTTCATGAAATTTTATGTTGTGATTGCCTTTTAAGTAAGGTTTGTTACATGTGTACAGGGAAGATTCTAATATCAAAATGGTACTGTGAAAATAAATTGAACACTATGGCGGTATCTGCAGCATTCTGAACTGAAAGGTTAGACATCCTCTGAATATGAATGAATTCAAACCTTCATTGAAATCTCTGGAGGTTAGCTTGCTGATGTAATCAGCAGAGACATAAAATACAACCAATATGGCTTCACAGGGAAACGTAAATAAACTAACAAAAGTGTTGCTTTTTGTCATGATCTCCATCATCTTTAGTATTAAAACAATATAGAATCATATCATATACCAAGTTCACCATCATTATTCATTCTTATTTACTGATATTGCTACTGGAGCTTGGAGTATAGTGTAGATAATGATTAATTGATATGGTCCTTTACTGGAGTAAAGCTATACTGCACTATTCAGTGGCTGTCAGTGAATGCATTCACTTAAGAAGTTTCAACGTATCTAACGCAGAATGCAAGATTTCGGTGCTGTTAATACTCTCACTCTAAGAAGAACGCTGAGCAGCGTGTTCTATAATATAATTGACAATGAATGTTATTGATTTTGAAATTCAAAAGGGTGGTACTTAATGTAAACACTGAATATGGTGCTGACAATGTCACAGTTATTCCAGTGTTTAAAAGCTGAAATAATGAGTGCATACTGTGCCAGTGGCATATAACAAACATTGTTACATGTTGGGATGTTGTGAAATTTAAGGTGAGAAATATTGATCTCACTATGTTCCTTCCAGCAGGATTGGAGCTTTTTTTAAATTAATATTCGAGTCATATAATTGAACACACTTGTGTAAATGTTTGCTAATAATAGAACATTTTCACTCATAGTCACACATCACGGAAACAAGCCCTTCGACCCAATTTGTCCATGCTGACCAAAATACCCCATCTATGCTAGTCTCTGCTGGCGTTTAGCCTATATTCCTCTCAACTTTCTTATCTATGCAATTGCCCACATATCTTTTAAATATTGTTATAGTCCTTGCTTCATCTACCTCCTCTTGCAGCTCGTTCCATATATCCACCATCCTCTGTATGAAAAGGTTGCCCCTCAGGTTCCTATTAAATATTTCCCTTCTCACCTTAAACTTATGTTCTCTGGTTCCTAATTCCCCTACTCTGTGCTTTCACCCTATCCATTCCCCTCATCATCTTATATTCAGTGCCCTCCATAATGTTTGGGACAAAGACAATTTGTTGTGAAGGTCCTGGCCACTCAGGATAGATTTTTATTGCTTTTGTTTTCAAACATGACAATGTTGTCTAGTTATCATACAGCAAATTATATTTATATTTATATTGTGCCTTTAATATGGTAAGTAACCTGTGGTAAAAATGATTTAACCAGTAGCTCTTTTTAGAATATTAAAATATATATTCTTCAGTTGTTGAAAACTCTTTTCCCCAAGTCCGCAGAATCCCAATGACACTAAAATCTTTAGCATTAACAGTCCGTAGTTATGTGAAGATTAACACTGTCATATCAACAGTGTTAATTCACAAATCAATCTTCTTAGATGGCTACTGTTTGTATTTTCTCTGTTCATAAAACTTGATGGAACTGAAGCGTGAAGAGATCCTCCAGTGTAAGTTGGTGAGAAATGGATATCTTGGTTGATCCACACTGTAGCTAAAGAATGTAGAGGAACAGCAGCAAAAAGAGAGCAGAGATTTTATGCTGTGGTTGAAACAAAGGGCCCAAGAGAGCAAGATGCATAGGGCCTCACACCATACGGCCTTTTTTAACCAGCGAGGATTTGTATTTCTGGTAGTTCTGCTCCAGTAGGCAGAGTGCCTCAAAGCCATGTTAATCATTGCAGTGGTTTAGGCACATCATTCCATCAGATTCTACACACTAGGACACTTTGTAAGAATTAACAACATCAGTCAATTTACTGTCCACTACTATATCAGCAAATTCACATATGTAGTTTTTGAATGATCTAATGTTTTCAATAGATACAGGTGATCAAGTGGAAAGGACCATAAGGCTTGGTGGGATAGCAAGCAACAAATCAAGATTATCATTGTTTGCACAAATATCGCTGCCTATTTTACAGGAAAAACAAAGTATTCATTAACGAATATGATCACTTCTTGAATGTTCAATTAGAGTTCATTCAGAAGCAGTGAATTACACATCTGTGTACTATTTCCTGGAAAAATATTGAGTTTGTCTGTGCCCATTGTTTGGATATTACTTTTGTTCTGAGAGCTTCAAAATGAAATTCACTGTTTTTATGGTGTGAATCATGGCATTCACGATCTTGGTGATAGACAGTTTACAATGAACACTTGCTGGAAGTACGAGGATCAGAAAGGCTATGATATCAACACTCAATGCTTATCATTCCTCTTAATATCGACTGAACATGTGAAGCTGCAGAAAGAAGTCCACCCTTTACCCCACAATCCAGTGATGTTAAAGGGATCATAAGCTACCTACATGCTAGTTGTTTATTATTCTCAAATGATTGTTGCCATGATTCTGCAAGTTATAAATGCTTTTATTAGTTTTCAATTGCCACTGTCCACGAGGTGTGGTGCTGAAAGATTTATTGCTGACTTGAAAACCTAGTGGAGTGTATCCTCGGTATGGATTTAGTAGTGGACAATCACCTTGGAATACAGCATGATTGGGAAAATGATGATTGGGCAAATGTTGCCCATTACAGAGCCAATCAGTGATTCAATAAACCCCAACACCAATAGTTATAGCATTTACATTACATTTAAGCCAAAATCATATTTTCCCAAGATTAAATTATAGTAGCAGTTAACAAAACCAGGCTTTAGCACATATTACCACCTTGGCACTGTGCAAAAAATGTCATTTGTTAAATTTAGGGGACTTCTGGGGCTAATTTGTCGTACTTTTCTGACTGATTATCTTTTAATTCATCTTCTATCTGGTTTTAAATTCTTATACAATTTCCAGTGGTATTCTTATCTGCTCTCTACACATCCACATCCTTTGGTAGACAAAAGTCCTGGAGAAACTCAGCGAGTGCGGCAGCATTTATGGAGCGAAGGAAATAAGCAACGTTTTGTACCGAAACCCTTAATCCTTTATTGACTTTTTGCAAATGTTTGCTTTAACTCTAGATCCATGGGTTTGGAAATAACCAATAACCTTCACCCACTGAGTCCGCACCGACCAGCGATCCCTGCACATTAACACAAGCCTATACACACTAGGGACAATTTACACCTATATCAAGTATACAAACCCAAACCAATTAACCTACAAACCTGTACGTCTTTGGAGTGTGGTAGGAAACCGAAGATCTTGGTGAAAAGTCACGGGGAGAATATATAAACTCCATACAGACAGCACCCATAGTCGGGATCGAACGCGGGTCTCTGGCACTACAAACACTGTAAGGCAGCAACTCTACTTTTGCACCACCATGCTGCCCCACATATTTATTTTGGTGGGATGGGGAATTGCCAAACCAATGAGGGGTTTGAAAACAGGGATGAGAATTTTAAAGACGTGTTTACGTAACTGGAATTCGGATGATGGTTAAATGGTAATTGATGCAAGTTAGGGCACGATAGTAGAGATATGGGCCAGCACAGCAGCGTGGTGGTGGTGTTGCTGCCTTACAGCACCAGAGACTCGAGTTCGATCCTGACTGGGTGTTATCAGTACGGAGTTTGTACGTTCTCCCTGTGACAGCGTGGGTTTCCTTCAGGTGCTCTGGTCTTCTCCCACATCCCAAAAATGTGCAGGTTTGTAGGTTCATTAACTTCTGTAAATTGTGTGTAGGATAGAACTAGTGATTGATGGTTAGCAGGGACGGGCCGAAGAGCTTCTTTCCACACTATAAATTAAACGAAATTTGGCATATCAACATAAAGACATGTTTGCATGAGCTACATCATCTGTTCAGATCAGATACTTTACTGTGGTTGCACATTTAATCACCAACCACACAGCACGTCTTTCCTTTGCAATATGTTTCCTTTGAAATTTGAAGTTGATCTGTAGTCTGAGTCAGTCTGTTTGAGATACATTTTAAATTGGGCTCTATTAAATTGACATTTCCATTGTAGTTAATTACTGGCAGTTTCCAGATTTGCAGAAAGACCAGTTTTTACTCTGCTTCTAACTTTTTTTTATACCATCCGCGAGAGGATATTGCTTCTATCACTGTATGAAATACTTCAGTCATGATGTATTCTTGTCAGAACTGACATTAGGATGAATATCTATTCCTGCATTTTACTATATTGTTCTGTACTGAGAAATGGCATACCAGCAAAAATCTATGGCTCTTAATATGAAATATTGGAATGCTCATATCTCAGATTAGTTGTTGTTATGCAGTTCCTGTTCCAAATGGAGGGAAAATAAATGTCATGTTAGTCTGATAAATGTTATAACTTCACCCTTAACTTAGTGGGGCTGCTGGTCAGAAATTATTTTGAGAAACATTACATTGCTTTCTGCCACATTGGTCTCCTTCAATATGTACAAAATGATTACTTGAGCCTGAAGATAGTTCTCGACCCGAAACGTCACCCATTCCTTCTCTCCAGAGATGCTGCCTGTCCTACTGAGTAACACCAGCATTTTGTGTCTATAAAAGAGATTACTTTTGGTGCACTAAAATCTCGGACATGCAACACACTCATAGTATGTAGTTGTATTCCAGAAGAGATCTCCAAAGCTAATATGTCAAATTTACAGCAAGGGAGAAGTCTGGAAGCAGCACCAGTATAAGACCTCTGTCATAACTGATGCAATAGAGTCCGATTGGCAAGCAAAGTAATGGTGTACTTATTACATTTTCCCCATTGAGTGCTTCAGGTTTTCTTGTTCTAACATGTTCATTGCTAATGTGGTGATTGTATTTCCATTATAATTGACAGATTTATCAGGGAGCCATAATTACTTTTATCAATAAAGCAGCATATTAAAAAGTTTGCCATTGGTAAAATGGTCCAATGTCTGTAATCGTTCAGAAATGGGAAAACATTTTCAAGATTTTTTTATTTAAATATTATTTTTAAGCATATTTGGGAAAATAAATTTCTACTTGAAATGTAACTGGGGAGACCAAACAGATAGAGTGCACAGTTTGAAAACTGACAGAAAATGAATAAAGGAAACAAGATTCCCATGTTCAATGAGGTTGTTAAATCAATATGCACTTAAAGATGATTATAAAATCATGAGGAGCATAAATAGGGTAGACAGCCACAGTCTTCCTCCCAAGATAGAGGTGTCTAAAACTAGGGGGCATAGGCTTAAGGAAAGAAGAGAGCGATTGTAAAGGAGACCTCGGTTGCCATTTTCCATAGAGGATAGTACCTGTATGGATGAAGCTGCCAGAGGCAGTAATAGAGCTAGCTCCAATGACATCTAAGAAATATCTGGACAGGTACATGGATCAGAAGGATATGAGCATAATATAGGAAAATAGGACTATTTCATAGGCACCTTGGTTAGCATGGACGACATGGGCTGAAGGACCTGTTATAATAACGCTATATAACTCTACAACTCTGGAAAGGGGCTGTCCCACTGCGATGACCTGATCTGCGAGTTAAGAAGAGTGTCTGCGACCTTCAAGCTCGAGGGCACTCGCCTGGAAAACCTCGAGCTGGATCGACCGACCGCTCACACACACACACACACACACACACAGACAAACACATCGCAAAGGCGGGGGCCAGGGAAAGCGGGGGAGCGCTGTCTGAAATTCACACCCATGATGAACAGGAAGGTAAACGGCTGCCACAGTGTACGGTACGGTAAGTCCTTTAGAGAGGACTTGGGGGGGGGGGGGGGGGAAAAATTCATTAGCTCATTAGAGTCCTGAAAACTCTAATGAGCCAATCAAAATGCCCGGTCAGGTCAGCAAAGGAGATTACCTACGGCTGCCATCGACTGCCTGTAACTAAGTAGCGACCCCACTCCGAGTCAAAAATGTTGAACCATGCGGACCAAATTTTACTCTCGGAAAAATTTTCAACATGCTGAAAAAATTTCCACGACCTACCTGAGGCCACGAGTATTCGGGAACTTCCCTCGAGCATGAAAGAGAGTTTCAGTGACCTCATAGGCCCTGCTAGACCTCGTGTCGACCATGCTGCGAGTTTGAGTCGAGGGCAAACTTGTCTAAACTCGCAGATTAGGTCCGCGCAGTGGGACAGCCCCTTAACTTCATTCTTGTTAGTAGCTCAAAATGGAAGGTTTGCCATAGAAGAAATACAGAAAAGTTTATTAGTGCCGCTGTCAACTTATCATACCTGAAGGGAATGGATCCTATACTCACATTACTGAATCAAGTGATCAGGCTCTGTTTCACAAACAGGAACATTTTAAATCCTTTGAACGAGAGATTAAAGGACTCTGAGGTGCATAGTACATGTTTTGATCATATGTAGATCGAGCAAGTAATTAGGAAAGCTGACAGAAAGTTTCAAATGTACCATCTCTGAAAATTCTTGACCAAGTAAATGGACAATACACCACCTTGTGGTAAATGGACAATACACCAACTTGATATCTTTTCACCTGTGGCCATCTTTCCATTTTAAGATATGAATAAAAATGAGTCAGGGTCTGCTCTGATTGACTTACCCAATTGTTTGAGGACCACAAGTGAGAGCAACTCTGAACATTGAGTGGTATTTACACAGTCAACTTATTATGTTCATTCGGAAAGACAAGGACTGATTAGGTGGTGGTCAGCATAGTTTTGTGCAGGGGAGATCATGTCTCACAAATCAGTTTTTTTTTTGTGTGGAGATAACCAAGGAGATTAATAAAGGCAAGGTGGTAGCTGTTTTCCAAATGGACTTAAAGGTTCTGCATGGTAGATTGATCCAAGTCATGTGGAGTTTATTTGCATATTTACAAGTATATTGAGGTACAGGTACAACGAGTATCATGCTTGCAGTAGCACCTGCAATCGTGGGCTGCATCAGTGGTGGGAGGGAAGCTGAATACAGAGGTGTAGTCAACGACTTTGTTGAATGGTGTGGGCTGAATCACCTGCAGCTCAACACTGACAAGACTAGGGAATTAGTGGTGGACTTTAGGAGGAAAGGAACACCCTGTCCCCTGTCTCCAGCAATAGTGTGGATGTGCAGTTTACCAGGGAGTACAAATACCTTGGAGTGCACCTGGACAGTAAACTGGACTGGTTCAGGAACGCCGAGGCTCTGTACAAGATTCATGGGAGGTGGTCTTGGAGGCACATAGCTATGCGGGTAATGTGTACTGGTAATGTCATTTCCTTCCTTTATTACACTATGCATCGAAGATTCTCTTTAAAACCCACTTAATTGAAACTAATATTTGATCACCACTCTTAACTCAGCCCTCTTTGAATTGGCGCGCTGTTGGACAGGTACTTTTATAGGAAAAGAGCGGAAGGATGTGTCCTAATCCATGCAAATGGGATTATTTTAGATTGGTATCGTGGTCAGCATGGACGAGGTGGTGCGTAAAATCTACGTCCTCTGATTCTTGACCCTTCTGGCAACGGAAAGAGCTTTCTACCAACTCCTACTAGACCTTTTATCATTTTAAGTACACTTATCTCATCCGTCTGTTTTGTGCACACAAAAAGATAAAAGGCAGAGAAATAGAAAAAATGGACATTGCTTCATAACTTAATTATGGAACAGTAAAGCAGCTCATTAGGATGCATTTAGGTCAAGTAGTCCTTTTTCGCTGCTGGCTAAAGAGACTTGAGAGCAAGAAGGATTCATCAAATGCCAGTCTTTTATGACAGCGGTCTCTTTTTTTTAAGATCGGTTGATTTTCAGTCACCAAACCCATTTAAATCGAAAATCTATTTTCTTTACATTCCTTTTATATCGGAAGCAATTCTATTCAGGTGATAGTAATGCTATTGGTTTCCTCTTAACCCTGGAAGGTAGAATTCACAATGCACTAGTCAGTATCCAATTTAATGGTTGACTGGTGAAGGGTTGTGTTTGTAGAGATATAAATCCTGAAGTGATTACTGTTCACTGTCTAACCCTGGTTATTTATCCAGGAAATAATATTTTCAGCTTTCATCTCTTATTCTGAGTGTTTTACTGATGAGACTGAAGTTCTATTTTTATTTTATGTGGAGTCGCAGATGTTCTGTCAGACAGTACAAAAGCCAACAAATATCTACACCAATGAAATAACTCTTAGAAAAAATCTAAAATATACCATTCATAAGGTCAAACTATTGAGTAAATGTACATGATCAAACGTATAATATTCTTCGTAAATATATTAAGGTGCTCGATGTTGCCGTCCTACCCACAGGATGTTGCTTTCAGCATGTAGAAAGCTTAACTGTGTAAATGACCTCAAGGTATCAGAACTGAAGAATTCATTTCTGACTTTGATACTCACACTGTCAAAAGCTGGAGTGAGACTGAAATCAAGAGTTTACTCTTCTCACCACCTGCAAACAGCTTGATCGATGCATGAAAAATTAGTGAAGGCACATACAATTTTGATTTGATTTTTTTCAATTTAATTGTATGTACCTGTACTTGCTTTTCCATTTTCCTCTAAAATCTTTAATGATGGACTTTAAATAGTAATTTCATTTACTATTAAAAATTGTAGGTTACAGATCTGATTGTATATCATGTATTGTTGGTAAGAGGACAACTTGACAATTTCAAACATGCTTCAACTGTGCATGTTAATTTAGATTCTTAATACTGTCAGAATCAATGATCTATTCAAGCAGATTTTCCCAGTTAATGTCATTGTTATAGATTGCTAATTATGCCAATGATGTCAAAGGATTTATAGACAGACTGATATAAAATACCAATTACAATCATACTTGCTTTCAACTTGAAAAGAAGCATCATTGATGATTCTCCTTAAAAAAAGATTTTAAAGATTACACCGATTACAATGGAGCTCTGCTTTAGTTTTCTGATTGCTCTAAGAAGGTCATTCAAATTCACATATTCCTATCAATTGTAAATCTCACTTTCCTGATCAAACTGGCTTCAAGATGACCCTTCTGAAGGGAATCATTAAATTCAAACAAAGCAGCCTTAGTTTTATTATGTATACACTGGATTAAAAATCTGTTACCTAGGTTTCTATAATAAATCAGAAAATGCTGGAAAAATTGTGCGTCAGATATTGTCAGAGCAACAGATCAATGACCTTTCATCAGAATGGTGCTTCATTTTCAATTAAATGCAAATTAAATTAAAAGTCGCTTCTTCACGTTGAATTCTGATGAAATACCGATGAAGAAGTCTACTGAAAAATCATTGACCCGGAAGAAAATGTTCCGTGCCTGCCATGAAATACAAGTAATACTGGTAAAGTGGAGAGTCTAGGTCAGGCCCTTGATGCTAAATTCCGTCATACACAGGCCCAAGATAAGATGGAATGACCCTTGCACACAAAGTCTTCCCTCTGCTATCCTTTTGTAGAGTTGATTGAAGAAGTAATTGGATTGTGTTAGAGGCAGAGGTAAAGAAAGCTGAATATGGAAGTGATGGAGAGGGTGGTAGAGAGACTAAAGTCCTAGGAGATAATTGGTGTTAGGAACATTGAAATGAGCATCAGAGAATGAAGCATCAGTGATCACAGTACCGATTCTTGTGGGACATCACCACTCACCTCTTCCACTCTTTACTCCTCCTGTTTTCTATCTCAAAACCAGCTATCTTATCGCTTCCACATCCTCTGCCCATATTTGTTAGTTTGAAGTAATGTGTGAAGTGATGCTATGTAGCAAGTTGACATAATCTGTCTTACATTTTGAAGGATGGGGTTTGGCCAAACTGTGGAGGTTCCTTTCAGAGGTGGATTGTGCCGCATAATTTAATCCCTGTAGAAAATATTTGCTTACTGAGAGGTGTACTTACTATTCTGATCGGTGGGGGCACTGCGAGAAGGCTGCCCTGCCAGCAGTGTGTTCGTTATTTCAACTTCCCTTTGAGGGGGGTAAAGGGGGAACCGCTTTCGGTTGCCCCCTCCACGGAGAGGCGACTTTTTCCTCGCTGTCTAACAGCATGGATTTAGAGCGGCCTTTTCCGGAGTCGGGCCTGGTGTTTCAGCAACGGATGCAGCGTGGACTTTTCATCGTGGAGCAGGCGAGCCCTTGCCGGGGTCGCCGGAAGGGAGTGCTCCGTTCGCTGGCCGCGGACTGTTACATCCTGAAGCCGTGTTCTGCGGGGCTTCTATCCGCGGGCGCGGCATCCGGAGCCTGGGATCCCTCGATGGGGATCCCCGGAGAAGAGCTCCGACCGCCGGCCTGCTGCCTACAACATCGCAAAGCTGCGTTCTCCGGTAGGAAAGTGCCAATTCGGGACTTCCAAGACACATGCACTTATATGTGCATGTGACGAATAAAACTGATTGATTGATTGATTGATTGATTGGTATTGTGAGAAATATTATAAGCCAGTAAAATACAAAAGTTGTGCCATCATCATTTAGTTTACACTATACATGCAGTTAACGGATTAAATTAGTCTTGCTAGAAATTGACATGGTGTAAGAATTATAAGTATAATGAGATGGAGCGTGTTTGCTGGGAAAATTCATTTTACTGGGTGTTAGTGAGCCTGATCAAAAAAAAGCTGTATTTGCATGTGGTTTTGGGGCATATTTATATCCAATGCTTTGTTTTCTTCAAGGAAAGTGTGGTGTGCTATCAATCTGAAAATAAATTCACTATAGTTTGATACTAAAGATCCTCTAACTATCACATCTGGAGAGTGTGATTATTCATAGACGAAACAAACCAGGATATAGAAGTGCAGTACAAATTACACAGCAAAAAAATTACTTGTAGTTTAGAATTGACAACCTTAATACAGTGACATTTTTGGTTGCCTGCTATCCAGATCATTACAATCATACAAAGAGAAAAGTATCAGATTGCAGAATATAATGTTATGGTGTTACAGCATTACAATTACAGACTATCTGCAGATATTTATAAAAAAAAGTGAAAGAGCAATGAGTAAGGTTGGGAGATCAGGACTACATCCTTAGCTTATGAGAATTGGATTCAGTAGTCTGATGACAGTGGGGAAGAAGCTGTCCCTGAATCTGGTGGTGTATGCTTTCAAGCTTCTATATCTCCTGCCCAGTAGGATGTTGGAGGAGAAATGACAAGGTAAATGATCCTTGAGTATAATTGGCAACTTTCCTGAGGCAGCATGAAGTATATATGATGGAGATGGGGGGCGGGGGGGGGGGTGCATGCTGGACCATGCTACATTCACAACTCTCTTCAATTTCTTGTGTTTGTTGGAGACATGTCGAGCTTCCTTAATCTTCTGCGGAAGTAGAGAAGTTGGTGTGCTTTCTTAACTCAAAGTGGTTGGTCCAGGACAGATTAGCAATATATTTTTGCCTAGAAACTTGAAGGTCTTGTTCAGTATCTCCACTTTGGTATCATTGCTGCAGACTGGGACATGTGCTCCATCTTGTTTGCTGAAGTCAATAAATAGTTCTTTCATCTTGCTGACATTGAAGGAGAGTTGTTGTCTTGACATCATGTCATGAATGACTTTATCTCCTTCTTGTACTATACTTCATATGCAGTACATACTCATATGACCATCAATAGTGGCAATGTTTTTTGAAGCCAAAAACTGTCCAGGAACATGCTCCATGAATCAATTCAGAAAATAAACAGCTACCCCAAATTGCATATCTATGTTATTTCCCTCATTAAAAATAATCTAGCCACTTATACCTAAAGGTGTTTTCTATTGGTTCTACTGTGTCAGCTATTGGTTGAGTTTGAGGATAATTTGTGATTCATAAATAGAGAGTGTGTATAATTTTCCATTGAAAAATCAAAATAAATTTTGAACAGGTTTCTTCGACATCCTGATGTACTTGTTTAGTCAATTATTAGAAATTAAATAATGATCTTTATTCTATATGCACCTTCAATAGATAAGTACCACATTTAGAATGGATGGAACTCTGTGTGTAAAATGGAACATTGTCTGTTTATATAGTGAAATAGATTTGGAAGAACGTTTTACAGCACAGAGATATTGGTATGTTTATGAAGTTTAATGATTTATGTGTCTCTTAGCGCCATATTTGCATATCCAAACCTGTAGTAATGGGTAGATTTTGCAATCAGCAGATGGATGATGTAATTCTTGACATTCAATTATTAACATCTTTTAAAATCAAATTCTGCAAAGTTAGATCTTTCACTTGAATTTTTTCAAATTTCATTGCAAGCAGATTCCACTCAGATATCAAAGTTCTCAAAGTAGCTTGTTAAAAAAAAAATAGCCATTCCAATCTCCTCCATCCAACCGTTTAATTTTTTCCAATCTGCCCTATCTGTTCTGATCTCACTAAACTCCTCCGACGAAGCTGTCTCTCTCATGAATTATTTCCACAATAACCTTTCTTTTTTTTTCCCCATATGAAAACTTCAGCTCCAGCATTGCTAGAATGAATTTGAACAGTGAATGATGGATACAAAATAAATCTTTTGATACCAATTGTGCAGGTGTGAGGCATCAGGGTTCTTTTTGGTTGATAGATGTATGATGACACCAAGGAAATGAATCTCACTTAGTTGACAACAACAAGAGTAACGGGCCTAGACATTTGCTTGTGTGGTGCTGTTTATTTCAGAGCAATGTGATTGAAACATAATATTGCCGTCACATCTGTAATATCAACTTTATTCATGAACTGGTATATACCATATTAAGACTACGAATTTTAAACAAATTGCATGAAAAATTTAGGGTAGTAGGACTCATCAAATACATTTCAGATTGGTGTTTTCCTAAATAAACTTGTCAACTTAATTTTGTTAGCCATTTCAGATTGGTAGATTTTGTAAAAAAATATAATTTCCAGGTACAGTTACAATGTCTCTTCTAAATTGCATAATGTTAAGATTGCAATTGTTTGTAATTGTCTATTTGATAAATCGTAACAATATGTGTAAGCCTATTACCATTCATAAAGAATAATGAGTACAATCCTAATTGCTATGGCCAGCAAATCACAAAAAAATATTGACAAGAACATAAGAAATAAATGAAGAACAAATAACATTATATACCTTTCACAGTCTCAGACTGAACATAAACTCTTTATAGACAGTCAAATATAATTTGCCAAAGGAGGAATTTCAATAATTGCAAGTTGGATCCTAAGTCTAATTGTAAAATGTAGTCTGAAGGCAAAACTATTGCGGCATTAATAGAGAAATATTATAGGGATAAGCATTAACATGGTGTGATTTTGTCAAACAGCATAAACTTTATTGTTTTGGTTCTATCTAATGTGTTTGTGCTTGCTCTTTTTGCAATATCCTTTTAAAAATCTTATAATTAATTAATCCCAATGGTTATAATGCTGATTTTGACTCCAGAGGAGAATCAACTTATCCAACAAGAATTGGACTTATGTGGAGGTTGTCACTGTTGGCTTAATTGGGCTTAACACTAAGATCCTCCAGGGAAATTGCTTGTCTGAATTTCTTGGTGATGAAAACAGAGTTGAGATGGAGAGAAGATGGGGCTGGGATTAGAAATGGCACTTGTGAAACTTACCAGAGTATTCAATTCCAAGTAGACTGAGAATTTCTAAGTATTTGTAAATACTTGAAAATTGGCATTTTCAGCACCACAGAAGTCCATAGATCTGCTGTAATATGGTCCAGGAAAGATGTTTTTATTGTGAGCCTGCCTCTTAAAATTTCAATAGCAACCAAGGCCCACAATGCTGTGCACAACAGAATGACCCTGGCACACATGACTCTGAGGATTATGGGATCTTTGATCAGTGGTCAGATCTAGTGGTCTGCTCCGAGTCAGGGAATAGTGCCTTGGTGATTAAGGTCAGAGAGCATGTGTTTGACATTACAAACACAAAATTAATCGATGCATACAAAAGCACTACCGCAGGGCTTAGCTGGAATATTGAGGCTTGTTTCAGCATTAATTAACGGGTTCCCAGTAACTTGGGGTTGGTGTGGCTTCCGGGTAGACGACTTTCTTAAATTTTCATTGTTATTGCAGATCCAGCAGCAGACCACCACCACCTCAGAGCTGATATTGTTTGTCCAAATATCCCCATCACCTTCCTGACCATCCCCAGTCATCGATCAGAATTACTCCTCCCAATATAACATCTGTCATATTTCTAGCCAAGTCTCGCTTCACTTGTGATGACGGAATAAACTACCCATGGACACTTGGGGCCTGTCAAAGTAGAATATTGTGTGTGCCAATCCATGAAGCATCTCAGGTCATATTTGATGTGTGGGCCACAGTTTGGATGTCCTTGTGCCATGTGGTGCAGTCAGAAGCAGTAAATGTTTTTTTGGTTGCCGAGCTCGAGGGCTTTCCTAATTTGAGAACTGTATGTAGAGTTATTTTGCTGTTTCTCTGTGAAGCTCTTTCCTAGTGTATACATCCAGCATGAAGCTGCTGCTCATTCCAGACCTCCAGAGATTGCTTCTCTGATATGACCCAATATATAGAATGCACCAGCCCCAAACGTACAAATAATTTCAACCCAATCATAAAGACTGAATTGGGCTTTTAGGAGCAACTAGACTAAGTGGGACCCAATCGGGTCACAGCTTCACACGGGAGGGCTGGGCCCCAACACAATATTCCACCTCTCCACCAATTTTAATATTGATGGCCAGTGGTGGGGGGGGGGGGGGGGGGGGGGGGCATGGTGTTGTGGGCTGAAAGGACTGGTTTCTATAGACCTATTATGGACATTGTGGGCCAAATGGATTTTTGGATTGGCAGCTCAGTCACTGAGACCACTCACACACTCACTCAGACACGCACACACACACATTCACTCACTCACTCACTCACAGACACTCCCACTCACACACACACACACACACACACAGCCACTCACACTCACAAGCACACACACTCACCAACTCACATACCATATATATGGCAGTAAACTTTCTTGAATACTCACACGGCTGAGCGCGGCCTCTCCACTTTGGGGCTTCTGCAGTCAGCGGCACTTCCGCAATCAGCGTGACCTCTGCACTTACCGGAAATTACGCAATCAGCGCGACCTGTCCACTAAGCGGAAGTCACAAAATGACTGCCTTAGCATAGAGAAAAAAAATTCCCAACTGCAAATGTTCCAAAGATATAGGATGCTTAGGTTTAACGGAGGAAAGAGAATGGTTTTTAAAGAAAATAGTTATGATCTGAATAATTTTGCAGGTAGATTGTGCTGATAAGAACTGGCATAGATTCAGCGGGTTAAATGGTCTCCTTCTGTGTCTTAACAATTCTATGATTCAGTGAATTACTACCATTGTACCTTTTCGACTAGCTTTTATATTTGGAAAAGGTAAAAGAGCTGCAAAGAAAATGTGTTCATAAAACCCCATCAGCAAGAGGAGTGTAAAAACTGATACAAATATTCTTTTAACTTAAGGGCCAATCATTGTCATTTAGTGTATCCCGTGCACAAATCATAGTGATACATATGATCAGGTCCCAGGAATTTAATCATCTTAATGCATTTTCAGACCTCCAGCACCATCTATTCAGTAATGTAGATTCTCTTCAATACAGCATTATTAACTTCCCTGAGTTCCCTAGCATTCATGGCAAATTGAGCGGGTCTTTTGAACCAAACACAGTCGGACCTAATAAAGCATGTATTCCTTCTAAACACAGTCGGACCTAATAAAGCATTGCAGTTTCAAGCACAGTCAGGGCAGCAGGCCAAACAACTCATGGCATTGTCATTAAGGATTTACAAATCATTTATTGCAAGTACATTGCAGACTCAGAGTTCAGTTGATTCACAGCTTAGAATGAGAGTGACTGAGCCATGTCGAGGCATCCGGGGTTTTATAGTCCTCCTCCCCTGGAAGGGGCGTTACCTTCATTACGGTGATTGACAGATGAGAGGATCTCAAGATTTTTTAACAACTCATAACTTTTTTTATTTTTCATCGATGGGAAAAATCCTCGGGGCCTGCTCAGTGGAGGAGGACTGAGTAAGATGGCCAAAAAAAATCATAGCGATATATGGTAGCATTTTATTTTTGAAAATCAATATACAGCGCAGACAGGAAGTGGTCAAGATGAGACTTTTAATCATATAGATATTTCTTGTATCCAGTCTCACAGTCTGGAGATATATCAAGTGATACTTTTTGTTAGGAAAATTGAGAATTTTAATAGTGAATAGGGTGATTTCACTAAAGGTCACTGGAGCGTAGATCCGCACCCACGTGACCAAAATTCTCAAGTGGAGGACACTCGAGGGTTCGGTACATGTTAGTGGATGGGGAAAAACGCATTTTCCCACCCGTTAAAAACATAGAAAACGGCGAGGTTGTGAGCTGCAATTTACTGTGCCAGTCGGGGTGACCGTGAGGCACAGCTACCTAGATTTACAGGGGAAAATAAAGATAGCAAGTAAGGTAAATTCAAGAGGGAACTGAAGGTGTCAATCCAGCGGAAATGAACAGCTGACATTTGCCGTGGATATTTAAAGGTCCAAAATATCGGGAATTATCGCATTTGCTCGCTGAATTTATAAAAAGTAAGTTAATAATGCCTTACTTTTGATGAAATTCAGCGAGCAAACGCGATAATTCCCGATATTTTGGACCTGTAAATATCCACGGCAAATGTCGGCTGTTCATTTCCGCCGGTTTGGCACCTTCAGTTCCCTCTTGAATTTACCTTACTTGCTATCTTTTATTTTTCCTGTAAATCTAGGTAGCTGTGCCTCACGGTCACCCCGACTGGCACAGTAATTTGCAGCTCACAACCTCGCCGTTTTCTATGTTTTTAACGGGTGGGAAAATGCGTTTTTTCCCATCCACTAACATGTACCGAACCCTCGAGTGTCCTCCACTTGAGAATTTTGGTCACTTGGGTGCGGATCTACGCTCCAGTGACCTTTAGTGAAATCACCCTATACAGGTAATGGTAAGTGCTCCATTGATTACATCCTGCATTTTGAGAGATTCAGCAATATAGGTGTCCCTATCTCGCTCCTTTCAGTATCGAGCGATTTAAGTTGCTGTTTTGCATACCTTGTCACAAACCTAGTCTTACTATAGCAACACACCTAATCATTGTTTTTGTTATTGTAATTTCAGTCTACATGTAACTGCATGTGGAGTATAGCAGAACTCACTTGGACATGAATCATCAAGCTACAAAAAGGCCATCATGGCTTTCTGCGAGTTCACTCAGGATCCACTCTCTGATGTCTAGTCTTTGCTTGCAGACCACTCCACTTTGCAGAGTAGCTGCAGGGGCCAACCTTTGAGCTTAATTGGTGCAGCAGAGCCAAAAAAGCTAAGTGCAGCCAATGGGAAAAAGTTTGGTAGCAGATGCAGTTAGATTATTGCTTTTTTTATTGTGTAGTTGCCTGACTTGTATATTAATAAAACTGAAAATAAGTATTTCAAAATAATTAGTAGCCTGATATTAGTCCTTAAATTTTATTAAACATCTTGAGCTTGTTAAAGGTTCATTTATTTGCTTTTCAAGGAAGCGATTACACAAATTAATTGTTTTCTTTTATAAAACAGCTGAAGTTTGAAAGAATCTCCAAATATATTGATGTGTTAATGCAGCATTTATTAAATGAACTGGAAAATCATTATGTCCAATTGCAGAGAAGGCAGAATGAAATATAGGAATCATAAAAATGTAGTTATCTCTGCTCGGCTTAGAGAAATAATCAGCAAATGCATTGGATCCTGAACCAAATTCTATTCATTCAAAGCATGGGTTTAACTTGCTGGACCAGGATTTAATTGCTTATCCTTAGTTGCCCTTGGGAAAGCAGTGGTGAGCTGCCTTCTTGAACTGTTGCTGTCCTTGAGGTGTGGGTATACCTATAATGCTGATGGGGAGGGAGTTCCCGGGTTCTGATCCAGCAACAATGAAGTAACAGTGAAATATTTCCAAGTCAGAATGGTTATTGATAGAACTTGGAAGTGGTGTTTTTAACTCAAGTACAATATTGAAAACTGGACCAAACATCTGTGGATGCTGAAAATTCAAAACAAAACAGAAAATGCCCGGAGCATTCAACAGGTCAGGCAGCATCCATGTGGTCATCATTTTCCAAAGCTTGCATGATGTACACGAGTTTATGAAATGCTTTTGTTCCTTACTTCCAGTTTTCTCTTTCAGCTGGCTGTTTGATCTTGGGCTGCATGATCTTTCCAGATGGCTGGGATTCAGATGAAGTAAAACGCATGTGTGGGGAAAAAACGGACAAGTACACCCTTGGTGCCTGCTCTGTTCGCTGGGCCTACATTCTGGCAATTATTGGAATCCTAGATGCTCTCATCCTTTCATTTCTGGCATTCGTCCTAGGCAACAGGCAAGATGGTTTACTGCCAGATGACTTCAAAGTGGATGCCAAAGGTATGATCTTTCTCAGTCACAGTAAATAGTTTGAATTTGTACGGATCCTTTATTCAAGAATTACAAAAAATTTATAAATATGGTTGACTTTTTACCTTCATGTAGTTCTCAGATATAACCCACAACTTACTTAAGTTTGAACGTTAACAGATCCATTAATAAATCCATTCTTCAAAATATTTAACGGTTAAAAATATGTCCAGAATATATAACCATGAATTTTATTAAAACAATTGATAGACTTAGTAATCATCATCGGCTCTGCCTTCCTTCCATCGAGTGGATTTATCGCAGTCGCTGCCTCAAAAAGGCTGGCAGTATCATCAAAGACCCACACCATCCTGGCCACACACCCATCTCCCTGCTACCTTCAGTAATGTAGATTCAGTAATGTAGATTCTCTTCAATACAGCATTATTAACTTCCCTGAGTTCCCTAGCATTCATGGCAAATTGAGTATAATTCAGATAAATCAGGACAGGGCTTAATGAGCAAGTGGTAGGGCCCCAGAAAGTGTTGTGGGACACAGAGACCGAGCAGTGCAGGTCCACAGTTCTGTGAAAGTGGCCACATGTGTTGACCTTCATTGGTCAGGGTATTAAGTACAAGAATTAGGACATCATGTTATAACTGTACAAGATGTTATTAAGGCCACAATTGGAATACTGTTTATAGTTCTGATTGCCTTGCTATAGAAAATTTGTCACTAAGCTGGGAAGGGTGCAGAAAATATGTGGAAACATGGAACTGCAGATGCTGGTTTAAAGGACACAAAGTGCTTGAGTAACTAATCAGGTCAAGCAGCATCTCTGGAGAAGATTGATAGGGTGCTGACCCAAAACGTCACCCATCTATATTCTCCAGATTGCTGCTTGACCCACTGAGTTACTCCAGGACTTTGTATCCTAAGGATTCAGAAAAGATTCAAGGGTCTGGAGGATTAAAATTTTAAGGAGAAACTGGATCGGCTGGGGTTGTTTTCCTTTGAGAGTAGGAGGCTAAGGGGTGACCTTACAAAGTTGTATAAAATCTTCAAAGGCACAGATGGGTGAATATTCTCAGTTATTTCCCCCCAGTCAAAAACAAGTAAACATAGATTTAAGGTGGGAGAGAAAAGATTGAAAAGATAACTTTTCAAGAAGACCAAGGAGCTCATTGTAGACTTCAGGAAGTCCAGAGGCGGCACGCACACCCCCATCCACATTAACGGGACGGAGGTGGAACGTGTTTCTAGCTTCAGGTTCCTGGGAGTCAACATCTCCGATGACCTCTCTTGGACCCACAATACCTCTACTCTGATCAAGAAGGCTCATCAGCGTCTCTTCTTCCTGAGGAGACTGAAGAAGGTCCATCTGTCTCCTCAGATCCTGGTGAACTTCTACCGCTGCACCATCGAGAGCATCCTTACCAACTGCATCACACTATGGTATGGCAACTGCTCTGTCTCCGACCGGAAGGCATTGCAGAGAGTGGTGAAAATTGCCCAACGCATCACCGGTTCCACGCTCCCCTCCATTGAGTCTGTCCAAAGCAAGCGCTGTCTGCGGAGGGCGCTCAGCATCGCCAAGGACTGCTCTCACCCCAACCATGGACTGTTTACCCTCCTACCATCCGGGAGGCGCTACAGGTCTCTCCGTTGCCGAACCAGCAGGTCGAGGAACAGCTTCTTTCCGGCGGCTGTCACTCTACTAAACAACGTACCTCGGTGACTGCCAATCACCCCACCGGACACTTATTATTTTTTTTATTCAAATCGTTTGCTATGTCGCTCTTCAAGGGAGATGCTAAATGCATTTCGTTGTCTCTGTACTGTACACTGACAATGACAATTAAAATTGAATCTGAATCTGAATCTTTTTACACATGGAGGCTGGTGAGTACATAGAACAAGCTGCCAGATGATGTGGTACACATGGGTACAAGATATGTTTGGACAGGTACATTGTTAGGAAAGGTCTGGACAAATCATGCAACTAGCTTGCTAGCACACAGTTACAAATGGACGAGATGGACTAAAGGGCCTGTTTCCATGCTGTATAGCTCCATTACGCTGATTCTTAATAAGGAAACTGAAAAGATCCTTGGTGTCAGGAGAAGAAGAAATCAGTACATTGGAGTTTCATTTCTGGGACAAGCTTGAATGACTTGGAAATAAAAAGATGAAAATATTGTCTTAAAATAAAGAATGAACATAGGCAATCTTTGCATAGTTCTTGATTTTTCTAGGCCCATAGAATAACTCTTTGATTGTTGTGGGAAATGGAAAGATTTACAATAACACACAAAAAAGATTATGATCATAAGTATTGTTGAAATAAGATAAGAGGAATCTTCACTGCAATACTCTGGCTTGGCACGTGACACATTAATACCCACCACACCATTGCGTTTGACACATCTTCTGCATTTTCAGATGGAAAGAGATATACAGATGAGGCCCATAAAATCTCTGATTTCTGTGAAGTATTAATATCAGAAAATGTGATTCTGTAAATTACTGGTGAATATTAATAACATCACCAGCATAAATTAACTATCTCAGAGTCCAGTGAATTCTGTCAACTCTGATATTATTGAATTATTTGGGGATCTGGTGCAGAAATGACGATTAGCTAACCTGATCAGTGAAGAAGTGTTCCAGTGCATGTATAATTTTATTGACCCAAAATGTCACCTATTTCTTTTCTCCAAAGATGCTGTCCAACCCACTGAGTTACTCCAGCTTTTTGTGTATATCTTCGGTTTAAACCAGCATCTGCAGTTCCTGCCTACACATCAACCAACCATGTCTTGTCATGGCGCATTACAGAATGCTTAACAGATCTGAGACAATATCCCCAGAAATGCCAAGAATAATAAATGCAAAGTGTTTTGTTGCAGAACACCTTTATGAAAGCTTGAGGAGAATTTAATGGATGGCAGGCTTGGAATATGTAAAAACTGGAACTGTTCAAGCTCAGAGAATACTCAATTTGCTGTGAGTCTTTGTCAATGATCATTGTTATTCCAAACATGGAAATGTGATGTCTGGCACAATTCGATGCCTAGTAGCTTTTAAATTATCATCCACTTGCAGGGCCTCTGAAACTTGTCATGCAGTGTAGATTTTCCAGCTTTTTTTGCTTTGTTTTCCACTGCTCAGATGAAAATCAATCCAAACATAATTTCCAATGTATTGAGGATTAATAAAAGGGTCAGAAGTTTGAAATGCTTTATTAATGTGTAATAGTCATACAGCATGGAAATAGGCCCTTCAGTCCGATTTGCCTATGCTGATCAAGATGACCCAACCATGCTGGTCTTACCTGCTTGTGTTTTGCATACTGTATATCCCTCTATACCTTTCATATCCATGTACCTGTCCAAATGTATTTTAATTGTTGTTATAGTACCTGCCTCAACTACCTTTTTTGGCAGCTCATTCAATTTCCCCACCACACTGTGTGAAAAAATTGCCCCTAGATTCCTATCACATCTCACCTTAAAATGACATATTATGATTCTTGATTCCTACTCTCAGTAAAAGACTGTGCATTCACCCCATGAATGATTTTACACACCTCTGCAAGATCATTCCTCAGCCTCCTGCGCTCCACGGAATAACTGCGCTCAACTTCTCCTTATAGCGGAGATATGTCTCAGAGGACATAGGTTTAAGGTGAAAGGGAAAAGATTTAATAGGAAGCCGAGGGGTAACTTTTTCACACAAAGGGTGGTGGGTGTATGGAACAAGTTGCCAGAGGAAGTAGTTGAGGCAGGGACTCCCAACATTTAAGAAAGAGTTATCCAGGTACATGGATGGATAGGACAGGTTTGAAAGGATATGGGCCAAACGAGGTCAGAGTGGACTAGTGTAGCTGGGACATATTGACTGGTGTGGGTAAGTTGGACCAAAGGGCCTGTTTCCACACTTGATCACTCTATGACTATAACTGAGGCAGTGTGTTCATTGTTGGTGATGTAAGTGGCCTGGTTTAGTGAGGGGAGGAAAATCATGTAAAATTGAATATTATAATAATCAGTAATTTCCCATCCACCAATGTTAGTCTGCAATTAGTTTTTTTTTTACAGGAAGATGGATCATCCTTTCAGCACCTGTGACTGAACATGGTCATGAATGCTTCAGACTTTAGCACATGCATGCTGGGTCCTGTCATTGTTGAAGATGGGAGTATTTGTGGAACCACCTCTTTTTGTTCCAATATCTAGATGCTTTTAGGAGTCTAAAGTTTTGATCTCAGCTATTGGTTATGAGATTGTTTAGCTCTGACTAGTGAAACTGTTTTTTGTGTTGCACCTAAGTAGTCCTGTATTAAGGAATTTAAGAGTCGACCATTTGGTATGATTCTGGAGTCGCATATCTGCCAAACGGGAAGGGTGGCAGATTTCTACTTAAAAGGCATTTGTAATTTTGTGACATTCTGGTAATTTTATGGTCATAAAGGGAGCACTGAATACAGTGGACGAGGTTAGAGGAGGTGCACATCAACCTGTCTCACCTGGAAGAACTGCTGAGGTCCCTGGATGGATGTGTGGGAGGATGTAAAGAGACAGGTGCTACATCCACGGTTTCAGGAGAACGTGGTTGTGGAAGGCGTCGTTTGGGTGGGAAGGGATGTGTGAACCAAGAAGTTACAGAGGGAGCAGTAGAAATGTGTGAGGATGGTGGTTTTCTCTGATAAATGACAATTTATTTTCGTTTATTACAAATATATCGTCAAGCTATTTTGCTGAGATTACAGCTTGTTGCTTCCTCCGGCTAATAGTCATTTGACAAAGTCAAGCTGCAAATCTTTATCATTTTTTCTACACTTTCTTATCACATGGCTTTTGCATCATTCTCTGTCTAGTTCCGGATTCTGTTCAATGAATTAGTGCAATGATATTAGAGGGAAATTAAATATTAAGACACCGATTTGAAAAGAAATCTGTACCATTGGTCCATGTTAACAACAGAAAATCGTATGTTTTTACCAGCAGAAATAATTATTTTGTTTATATGACATGCTATTTAGATTCTTGAATTCAATAACTGCTTAAATATGAATTTGCTTTATTTGTTCACGTTTACTGTGAAGGTTACAAAAATTCTCACTTTGCCATTTTGAAATGTATAAGACTGTGCCACCTTACGGCTATTAGCAAAAACTGCATCTCAACTGAATACATTTTGATAAAAATGAGTGATTTGTGATTGGAGAAGTTTGTTGTTCTGGAGATGTCCCAAAGCATTTCATATCTAATCAGATACATGTACATGTTAATTAGTGTAGTAGTATCTGCTGAGATAGCAGCCAAAGCAACATCCAGCACCTATTTGAAATAGATGTTGAGACATTTCTAGTCTGATGTTATTTGAGGAATAAAGGTCTCTGGCTCGTAATAAGAATCATGAATGGCAAGTGCTGTTAATGTACTGACAACCACAAAATTCAGGCCAAAATTACTGCTTGTAAATAATTTACATTTAATATCTTATTGTTTTGCAGATGATGGAAATGCTTAAGAAAATAAGGTATGTATTTTGTAATTTTGATTCTACAGGTTTAGTTTATCCATATATGATTGCTTTCAGTCTGTATTCCTGGTTGACCATGAATACATTCATTGCAAATGCAAAGACCTACTTACAAGTCCAACATTTTCGGCACAATAATCAATTTCTATCAGCAAACTTATGTAGGACCATAAGTTAATAAACAAAAATATAAGTAGGGGTTCTCTGTATGACACTTGGGTTTGGCTTCTTCCTGACAAACAATTCATATTACAAGGATTTAGCAAACATTAAGGTAAACAGTCCCCTGGAATTATACAATTGTAGATGACTGCAGATGTTTTAAATGTGATATCAAACAGAAAATGCTGGAAATATTCAGCTGGTCATCTCGGTTCCATTTCTCTCTACACAGTTAACACAAAGGTAAATCAACATTGTATTATTCCCAATACAAGAAATATAACATCAGAGGCAGAGGCCTGGAATTGTTAACACCCACTTGATGATCGAAGAGTAGTAGGGTCCAGAGACAAAACTTGAGGCGGTTCAAGATCCTCTTTAATGCAGACAAGATCATTGGCATTTAAAAAAAAAAAAAAAAAAAAAAAAATTGAGGTTTGAACATCTGACCAGATCAGCATTTTTTTTGCCTATACATAATTGTCCTTGAGGGTGGTGAGACATCTTAAACCTCTGTAGTTCTCCAATGCAGGCACCCTCTCATTCCGACTGGATAAAACATTTCATGATTTTGGAACAATATAGCATTGTGACAGGCAGCATCTCTGGAGAGAAGGAATGGGTGACATTTCGGGTCGAGACGTCAGACTGAAGGGTCTCGACCCGAAATGTCACCCATTCCTTCTCTCCAGAGATGCTGCCTGTTCCGCTGCGTTACTCCAGCATTTTGTATCTACCTTTGATTTAAACCAGCATCTGCAGTTCTTCCTACACATAGGAACATCGTGATATACTTCAAAGTAAAGGGCCTGTCCCACTTGGGCGTCTTTTGCACATCACGCAAAGATTTTGTGAATCCCAAAATCCTGGGGCACCGCGCCCGACCTCACGTCACTGCCTACGCCACGTCTCACCACGCTCGCGTTAATGATGCCGCGTTGTGCGTCATATCACGTAAATGACGCGCAAATAACGCCCAAGTGGGACAGGCCCTTAAGGCTGCTACATAAGAGTGTTCTGGTACATTTGCCACTTCTTCTTGATGGTGGCATTTGTAGCTTTGGGAGAGGCTATTAGGGTAGCCTTTCAAGTACTTACAGTGCATTTTGCAGATGGCATACACTGCACTAGCTGCTGGCTCAGCAAGTTAATGTTTTGGGTTAGGTTATCAAAAGGATTGCTTTGCCACGTATGGGGACAAGCTTCTTCAGTGTTATTACCTGCACTCAAGGCAAATAATAGTTCATATGTGTGCCTAGTGAATAGTAGCAACGTATTAGCTCAAAGACCCAATTGCCAAAGTGCCCAACGTCTGAGCAGCTACATTACTTGCGGCACATCAGTAAAATTTCTGGCTTCCTGAAGGATGTTAATTGGTAATGTCAATATGATTGAATATTACAAATCCATGGCTACATTTTGCTGCATGCAGATAAAAAACTAGATTCGAGTTGAATGAAATCTCATATTGTAGAATCATCAGTATCCCCATTTTCATCCTTACAGGTGGTCATTGATGAAATGTGTAGGAAGGAACAGCAGTTGCTGGTTTAGACCCGAAACATCACCCATTCCATCTCTCCAGAGATGCTGTCTGTCCCGCTGAGTTACTACAGCATTTTGTGTCTGTCATTGATGAAGTAAATGAAGTTGAGTATACAAAGGCTGCCCAAGGAATCCCTGCTGTGAATTCTTGCGGGTGTGATTTCCTTCAGCAAGCATAAACTGTTCTCCTTTGTGCAAGTAATAAGCCAACCATTGGAGCTTTTTCAAAAGACAAAAACTGCGAGAAAATTTAGAATGTGGACACAATGCTGGAGTAACTCAGAGGAACAAGTCGCATTTCTGGAGAGAAGGAATGGGTGACGTTTTGGGTCGAGACCCTTCTTTTGACTATATCAGTCCCAAAACATCACCCATTCTTTCTCTCCAGAGATGCTGCTTGGCTGGCTGAGTTACTCCAGCATTTTGAGTCTACCTTCGATTTAAACCAGCATCTGCAGTTCTTTCCTACACAGAAAATTGGCAATATTTACCAGGTCAGGCATTGTCTGGGTAGAAACTAATTGCTCAGATCAATGCCTTGGACATAATCAGACAGATCATTTGATGAAATGTCATCAACACAAAACATCAATTGTTTTTTTTTGCACAAATACTGCCTGGTCACTCACAGCTATTTTAGTGGCAACACAGTGGTGCAGCAGTAGAGTTGTGCTCACAGCACCAGAGACGCGGGTTTCATACTAACTAGAGGCACTTTCCTCCCTTTGATTAATAACTGGCTGGTGACAATTAACTGGATGGGATTTCTTCAGGGGACATTACTGGACAATTTTCCATCTTGTTAGAAACATCAAGTTGAAACCGTGTTGAAGAAAATTGGCAGGAACTACAACTGATTCCAGAGCACAACTCCTCAAAATTCAATACTACAGCTGGAAAGTTAGAGTGCATATGCATTTGCTGTATTCAGTACTCTCAGCCATTTCCCGATATAATTAAGTGAATCAAATTGGTGGGAATCATGAGAGAAAACATTCATTCGGCTCTTCCAGCTGAAACGGGTTTAAATGTTTCAGCCTTATGCACAGCACACACATGCTGGACCCAGCCACAAATGAGGATGCCTCAGTCTCCTCTTATGATGTTCAACTCTATCCTACCTTCCTAAATAGATATGAAAATACTGTAGTTTTGATCTGATGCACCAGTTGTGGATTGCTTACCTTTGTTACAGTTCAGCACATATTTTTCAGATGGGTATGATGGGAGAAGTACCAGCATTTACTCTGCAGTTTTATTGCTGCTGTTGGTGGTCTAAGGGATGCTCAATGATACATAACAAGTGCTCCAAGTTTGTCCCACAATTTGATGGCTATACACAATGGGGAGTGAGTTCTTGGCTTGAACTCAGGACTTTATCTTCATGCGACTGCTGCGAGCACTTATACAAGTGCTTGCATGGATAGATGTAAATGCAGCAAGTGGACCAATTGAGAAGGACAAGGTTAACTAGTCATTACTCTGGCAAAATTGGTATTTATAACTTCACCATGATTAAACCACTTAATCGAAACCAATAACCATTTTCTAGAGTACATTCTACACCCTTATTACTTTCTACTATTTCCAACTCTTAACATAGCAAAGTACTCACTTGCAGGAGTATTGGAGATAATCATGTTTTCAACTATTTCAAATACTTTAAATAGGCCAATTAGGCTGAAAGCAATAAAAGCCAAAAAAAATGAAATGCTATTTCATTACTTTGCATAATCAAGCAGCATTAGTACAGATAGAAATAAGTCCTTGACCAGAAACATTGACTGTCAGAACCAAAAAATAGAAAATAGGCCTTGCAAATAGACTGCTCCTTTCTTACATTATATCACTGACTAATACTTAGTTCATGACCTACAAAGCAGTTTGGAACATTTGAGGTTGTGAAATTATTAGTGGCAGACTTTTCCCTTCCTACACTTAACGAACGCAGCAGTACTGCAAAATTGTTGATCTTTTCATTGTAGATACAAATATTTACACGTTTAAAATTCAACCAGCTTTTTGTATTGTATTCAATTTATTGTCATTATCTCATATTAGAGACAACGAAATGAATTTTCCTTAGTCACGTATCATAAAAATAAATAATAAATAAAACATTAAAATAAATAGGTTTGTTCAGCCTTAGAGTAAAATTCATATACAAATCTTTAAAGTCTTTAATATTTTGAATGCCAACATTTTATTTGAATATATACATTTATATTTATAGCCAGATAACGATTAATGGGTAGAGAGCTGCCTTTAAAATTTAATACAGGTTGTTTTATTTTAACATGATAGGTGCACATCCAAGAAATTCCACGTTACAAAAAAATCATGTAGTGGCTAGAGTATTTCAGACTTGCAACAACATTTTTTAAAGTCCATTTTTGGCACTGCAAGCTAAATAAGGTATTATGTGACAATGTTTAATAGAAGCAATTGCTAATCAATTTCAATATCCACCCACTGTTAAAGTAGAAGCTGTATTCTTAAGAGACGATGGTGTTCGATTACTGCAAGGTTACATGGAAACATGTTTCTCCCCAACTTTTGTCTGTCAAGTTCCAAAGTAATGTAACTAATTGGGTACCTGGTATTTACAACAAGCTTTTCAAAGTACCCCAATTCTAACAGCAAGCTTTTACATCAAATGACATATCCACACTTTCAACCCCAGAGTCAGCACAAATTCAATTGTAAAATAAATTCTACATAGAAAAAGTAAGCCTTCAGATCCAGTTAGTCAGACATTTGACTGCCAAGGTACATGTCCGCAGTATTAATGTTTATATTAGAATAGAGAAGCAACAAGGTGAAACCCATGATCAACATAAAGATTAATATAGGACTTAGTAAAGAATAGATTCCAGGCAGACAGTTGAAAGAGCATGATTTTGCACATTATAGTACAATTCAACATCCTACTGGTAGCTCAACTGGGATAAGGTGAGAAAGCTCAAATCTCAAAACAAAAAGCCCTTCTTAGAATGCAACACCTTAACTAGATCTAGTTTCTGATGAACTGTTAAATTACTTTTGTAAACCAAAAACTGAAAATATATGGAAATACAAAATCCTCATTTGTCAAGAATTTTAATTACTTAAATGTATTTTAATTCTCAGGCCAATTATAACTACAAACTTTTGTAACTTACATGAAATGCAACGTACTTAAAATTCTTGTTGATACATAATGACCATCTATTTTATTTTCTGTGCTAACTACTTCAGGCAATTAAAGATAACTGCTAATTTTATCCACACCAAATAAAAAAAGGAAGCTCAACTGAAGATCTCAACTATTCCTGCAAACCGACAAAATATGGAGTAAATTGTTACGTTCAATACCCAAATTGTGGATTTGCAAGTGTGCCATCAACTCGAGTGCCACAAGAGATCATATTTACTTTGTTTTGAGTTAAGAGTCTAGATTTTGCAGAGAAAGTTCCTTCCAGAAGAGAATGCATACCTACCTCCTGAGGTTAATTCTCTAAGATGAACAGTTGAGCTGTGCTGTGAATATTTTGTACATGCACAGCAACAAATTCAACAGGCGAAAGTTTGAAATCTAGGTTTGTTCTCCTTTCCAGTGATTGGATTTATTGTTACTTACATGTTTTGTCAAATCTAATGTTGTTTTATGTGGCTTTTAATTTTATTAAAAAAAGGGAAGCTCAACAAGATCTCAACTATTCCTGCAAACCGACAAAATATGGAGTAAATTGTTACGTTCAATACCCAAATTGTGGATTTGCAAGTGTGCCATCAACTCGAGTGCCACAAGAGATCATATTTACTTTGTTTTGAGTTAAGAGTCTAGATTTTGCAGAGAAAGTTCCTTCCAGAAGAGAATGCATACCTACCTCCTGAGGTTAATTCTCTAAGATGAACAGTTGAGCTGTGCTGTGAATATTTTGTACATGCACAGCAACAAATTCAACAGGCGAAAGTTTGAAATCTAGGTTTGTTCTCCTTTCCAGTGATTGGATTTTGTATTGTTACAATTGTCAATGTTTTATGTTGTCTTTATGGCTTTTAATATCACAAAGGGAATATTTCACATCACATGTCAGTATGTTATACAAGTTGCGTATCTTGGTTTGTCACTCAATATTTATGTAACCACACTGAACTCTAATATTGGTCTCTGGCGATTTGTCTTATTGATTTTTGCTTTTAAATATACCAACTTAGAGATCAGCCTACCTCAATGTATTGTGAAAATGTGTATTACTAGACTTGTGACGTCTTTGGACAAATATTGCAGCTTACTCGACTGATAAAAGATTAGTGACTGTTCAAGATATAAAGGGCAAATGTATTACAGAATTTAAACATTTGTGGTTTTATTACAATACACGTTTGCAATAATCACCTTAATTTTCCAGAATTAAATTAACTGGTCTTAATGTAGCAGCTATATTTGCACCTCTAAAAACTTTATCTAATTAAGCAAAATGCTACAGTCAATAGTTAATTTAAAGGCAAAGTGCATATCAGACTAGCAACACTTCAAGAGATGTTGTTATAGTAGATGGAAGACACTAAAATTTGTGTTTCTAGTGGTTCATTGGGGATTAGCACCAAGAAATAGTCTACAGGCATCCACGTGATAGTATGCAGGAACAGAAATATGTATCAGACATTTTGTCTATGAATATTGTTCAGCAATTCAAAATACCACAATGTGCAAACTTCAATGACATTTGGAACAGATGAACCTGTCAATGTTTGTTGCATAACATTTGGGCTGATTTTAAGCTTAAATTCATTTGTGTATGTGCCATTTACCTGTATGCCTTTACAGTGGCAGCTATAAAAATTGCTCTTTCGTCCTTGTAGCATGGTGTGTCAAGTTACTTATGTTGCAGATATCTTAGAGGCATCAAAACCCAAACCTATGCTTAATCTTTTACTGTTGTTCCATATCATATACCCACTTTAATAATGTGGGGCACCTTTGGATCTTCATCCAAGGACAAAACATTAAAAATTTGAAGCATAAATATTGTATCCAGATTTAGTAGTCTTAACTCTTATCCCAGCAAGTATTGACAAACATCTTCAGTTGGAGAAAAAGTAATTAAATAATTTGTAACCACCCATGGATTTTACCATTACCTTAAAAAAGTTAAAAATAAAAATCAGCAGCATTTTAGAATCATTTACATAACTGCTTTCATCTAATCTACCACTAGCCAACAGTTTTCTCATTTAGATCAACCAAATACCTTTTGCACATCCAATTTCTCAATGCAACTGCCTGAAATCCAAAAAGGTTTATTGAACCACAGTGATAAATAGTGATAAATATTGAAAATTATGTTTCTTCCAAATGCTGTGTGGTTATATTTCAAATCATTCTTTGAAATATAAATTTCTAGGATGCAACACGACCTGCAATTCTGGAAATACAAATCATTTTATGTTCATAATATTATTCTAGAGGTCATGTGAACAATTCAGAATTTAATTAGGGGAGAGTACTGGACCATGTTGCATTAATCTGCTCAAAATATCACTTGCATAAATAATTAAGATTTAAAAGTGCATTAATGTATTTTTTTAAAACAAGGTTTCAAAGTTGTGCACATTCCTTGTCCCCGTCCCAAATTAGGAAATATCTACTGCTAAAATCTAATGCTGCGGACTGCAATGTTCTTTGCTCAATGCCCCTTTTCCCAGTGTTTTGTTGAAAGTAATGCTGTGGATGAAATTGTGGCGTATTACTTCCTAAATTGTTGGTATTTTTTAGTGTAGGGGAGAAGCCAGCAATTGTACACCAACCTTCTCTTAACAATCGCCCAGCAACTCCCTGGTCTCAAAAAAATGGAATATAGATAGTGTCTCCTCCTAGAGCCTTCAATTAGAAGTGTATTCAGAATCTCTACACTGGGTGGAGAGAAAACAAGGAAAGAGCCTGTCATTCAGTCCAATTTTCGGAATACAACTGTACATGCTGCAATTGTATACCAATTTCACTTGGATTGTGAATTCAGGACAAGAGATTCTTTTAAATGTCTTTCCCCCTCTAGTTTAAAAAAAAATTATATATAAAAGGTCCTCACTATATCCAGTTGTCAAGCATCCAACACTGGTAATCTAAAAGCCCTTTCAGAATTTTCATTTAAAGAAAAACATCAGGTGTGTTAAACCTGGCAATCTACTGTTTTACCTGTAATCTACTGTTACTGCACTAAATTAAATTAATCTATTACACATCTATTAGACCACTGGAAAACCTCAGTCCAGGTATTTATAGAAAAAGAAACAGTACAGGTTCAGGTCAAAAACCCTTCCCCAGTTCAGACAAAGAACTAGCAAGGTATACAAAGATAGTGGTGGACGGATGAATAGGTAGGTCAAAGAACACAGATTCCGTACTCTGGGTAAAAGACAATGCATTCATCCTATCCATTCCCCTCATGATCTTATACACCTCTCGATCACCCCCTCCCTCCTCCCCCCCCTATAACTCAAGACCTCAAGTCCTAGCAACATCCATATAATCTTCTCTGCGCTCTTTCCAGCTTAACATCTTTCCTATTGCAAGGTGACCAAAACTGAACACACCACTCTCCAACATCTTGTACAATAGTAACACATCCCATATTTTATACTCCAATACCCGGACTGATAAAGGACAATGTACCAAAAGCCTTCCCGACCCGTTACACCAATTTCAAGAAACGCTAATCACGCTCCTTGATCATTCTGCTCTATAACACCTCCCAGGGGCATTCACTGGGTAGGTCATGCCCTGGTTGGACTACCCAAAACATAACACTGATCTGCATTAATCATTTCTTGGCTCACTTGTCCAACTGATCAAGATCCTGCTGCAATTTGATAACCATCTTTGCTAGCTACGATACCACTAAGCACTAACATTTGAAACTTGCTAATTATCTCTTCTGCATTCCCATCCAAATAATTGTCATAAATCACAAACACAATGGGCCCAGCATCGATCCCCGAGGTACATCACAAGTCAAAAGCGCCCAGTCCAATAAAATCCCTTCAGCTTTCACTCTCGGCTTCTTTCCATGAAACCATGTTGCTAGTTCTCCATGGAAGCCATGCAATCCAATGTTCCAGAGCAGCCTATCTTGCAGAAACATATCAAATGCCTTGCTGAAGTCCATATTGACAGAGTTCTTTCCCTTCGTCAACCCAAAGCAAGCTCGCAAAGTAAAATGACCTGCAGTATTTTTGTATTTGTTGGATATCCTGAAATAGGGACTGACGCCGAGCATGATGCCGAGGGGATCAGTACAGGATGAGTGGGGGGGGAAATCTGCACAGAATGAATGGGGGGGGGGGGGGGGGGGGGGGGGGGGGGGGGGGGGGGATCAGTACAGGATGAATGGGGGGGGGGGTAGATCAGTACAGAATGAATGGGGGGGGGGGGGGGGGGTGGCAGGTTTATCAATGTGAGATGTGAGAATTGAATGGAGGCATGAATGCTCACGAATGACGATACCACGGTAGTAGGACTGATCAGCGACAACGATGAGTCAGCCTACAGGGATGAGATCCAGCACCTGACCACCTGGTGTGCCGACAATAACCTCATCCTCAACTCCAAAAAGACGAAGGAGATTATTGTCGACTTCAGGCAGACCAGAGGAGGCAGTCATACCGCCATCCATATCAACGGGACTGAGGTGGAGCGCGTCTCCAGCTATAAATTCCTCGGAGTGCATATCTCGGAGGACTTGTCCTGGTCCCTCAACACCTCCAAGCTGATCAAAAAGGCACAGCAGCGCCTTTACTTCCTTAGGAGGCTCAAGAAAGCCCACCTGTCCCCCCAGATCCTGACCAACTTTTACCGCTGTACCATAGAGAGTATCCTGACCACCTGCTTCACGGTATGGTACAGCAGCTGCACCGCTGCGGACAGGAAAGCACTACAACGGGTGGTGAAAACTGCGCAGCACATCATCGGTGCCCCGCTCCCTGCCATGGATGCCCTCCACCGAAAACGGTGTCTGAGTCGGGCTGGGAAGATCATCAAAGACCCCTCACACCCCAACCATGGACTGTTTGCCCTCCTCCCATCAGGGAGGCGGTACAGGAGCCTCAGGTCACGTACCAGCAGGATGAGGAAAAGCTTCTATAACAACACAATCACACTGCTGAACTCGGAGTCCCGACGATAGATTTCTCTGGTCCCTCCGTCCCCCTTTGTTTAATCATTCTGTATTTCCTGATTATTCTGTATCTTCTCTCTTTCTATTTTTTTCTTGTTTTTTCTCTTTATGTACAACTACTACGGTCTGACGCAAAACTGCATTTCGTTGTACTGATACTTGTATTTGTGCGATGACATTAAAGTTGAATTGAATTGAATTGAATTGAATTGAATTGAATGGGGATCAGTGCAGGATGGAGAGGAGTGGTCTCAGGATAAGGGGGGGGGGTGGAGGGGGCGTACAAGACAGAGACCGGGGGGGGGGGGGGGGGGGGGGGGGAAGGGGCAGAGAAGGTGGGGAGGAAGGTAGGTCAGCGCTCCTCGGACAACATCCCTGTCCACCGCCAAAGGGGTAGACGGTTGGGATCTCCTCACCACCGCCTACCCTCCTCAGCCAGTAAACAGGAAGGTGCGGGGCCAAGCTGTGCAGCTCATAGATGCTATAAGATCTTTGGTGCAGCTGCTTCACACGGCGGAAGGAGGCCTCCACCTTCCTCCCGGCTTCAGCATGCGAGAGGGTTTGCTTTGAAAGCGTTTATCGCCGTTAGTGGATTTGCAAGCAGCGGCCGCTATCAGGGTGGGCGGGGTGCGGGAGGAGCCGCTGCTGAACGGGGGCCCCATCATTAGCTCCGACCCTTCATCACCACGCACCTAATATCTTTGCCCCGCACAACAGCCATTGCCGACACGAAACGTCATGTTCCTTTTCTCCAGATGCTGCCTGACCCGCTGAGTTCCTCCAGTTTTTTGTGTCTATCTTCAGCATAAACCAGTATCTGCTGTGCCAAATCGGGCAAAATGACTCTGCGATTAGGTTGCCCGGCGGCACTTTGGGTGATCATTGGCACCCGGGCAACTGCTAATTTCGAGCCCTGCCATACCTCTATTCACCCCACACCAGTTCTGCCATTTGTCTTACTGCCAAATATGCTTTTAGATGAATAAATTACCAAATAGCATGGCAGCTCATACATTTGTGTATATTTTTACAAGTGCAGGTCCAAAGACACGGATTGTGAACTGTGTTTAATATACAAGAACGCACCATGCTTTAAAATAAATTAATAACTCAGCTCTTGGAGTAGTATTTGGTTACTTACTGCAATTCTAGACAAAATAAATGTTGCCACATACCATGAGGAAAAACATAGAAAATAGGTGCAGGAGTAGGCCATTTGGCCCTTCGAGCCTGCACCACCATTCAATATAATCATGGCTGATCATCCCACTCAGTATCCTGTACCTGCCTTCTCTCCATACCTCCCGATCCCTTTAGCCACATTGGCCACATCTAACTCACTCTTAAATACAGCCAATGAACTGGCCTCAACTACCTTCTGTGGCAGAGAGTTCCAGAGATTCACCTCTGTGAAAAATGTTTTCCTCATCTCGGTCCTAAAAGATTTCCCCCTTGTCCTGGACTTCCCCAACATCAGGAACAATCTCCCTGCATCTAGCCTGTCCAACCCCTTAAGAATTTTGTAAGTTTCTATAAGAATCCCCCTCAATCTTCTAAATTCTAGCGAGTACAAGCTAGAATCCAGTCTTTCTTCATATGAAAGTCCTGACATCCCAGGAATCAGTCTGGTGAACATTCTCTGTACTCCCTTTATGGCAAGAATGTCTTTCCTCAGATTTGGAGACCAAAACTGTACACAATACTCCAGGTGTGGTCTCACCAATACTGTACAACTGCAGTAGAACCTCCCTGCTCCTATACTCAAATCCTTTTGCTATAAATGCCTACAAACTATTCACTTTCTTCACTGCCTGCTGCACCTGCATGCCTACTTTCAATGATTGGTGTACCATGACACCCAGGCCTCGTTGCATCTCCCCTTTTCCTAATCGGCCACCATTTAGATAATAGTCTACTTTCCTGTTTTTGCCACCAAAGTGGATAACCTCACATTTATACATATTATACTGCATCTGCCATGCATTTGCCCACTCACCCAGCCTATCCAAGTCACCTTGCAGCCCCCTAGCATCCTCCTCACAGCTAGCACTGCACCCCAGCTTCATGTCATCCGCAAACTTGGAGATGTTGCATTCAATTCCCTTGTCAAAATCATTAATATATATTGTAAATAGCTGGGGTCCCAGCACGGAGCCTTGCGGTACCCCACTAGTCACTCCCTGCCATTCTGAAAAGGACCTGTTTATTCCTACTCTTTGCTTCCCGTTTGCTAGCCAGTTCTCTATCCACATCAATACTGAACCCCCAATACCGAGTGCTTTAAGTTTGTATACTAATCTCTTATGTGGGACCTTCTGAAAGTCCAGATAACACATCCACTGGTTCTCCCTTATCCACTCTACTAGTTACATCCTCGAGGAAGTATTTAAACAGTTACATGAAAGCATTTACAATGTTTAATCCCAAATAATCCAATTTCACTTAAGGTTCTGTACAATTTTACTGCGCAAATCTCTGCAAGTTCAGTCAAAGTACTGAGAAAACCACACACTATTTCCTGCTTCAATTCACAGTTTTTCCCAGTAGGGGGGCACATATTCTTAAACTGAACGTGATAACCACCGTCTTGGCCATTCATCTTTGCATAGAATTCCTTTGGTGAGTTTCATGCTACAAAAAATTGACAAGAGGCATTTTTGGTAAGGAACAGGTGCAATTCAATGTTTCTGAGAAAATTCAAAAGTTATAAGTAATAAATTTGTTCAATTCGCTCAAGGTAGACACAAAATGCTGGAGTAACTCAGGACAGGCAGCATCTCTGGAGAGAAGGAATGGGTAACATTTCGGATCAAGACCCTTTTTCAGACCCGTCTCGACCCTCCTCAGAAATGCTGCCTGTCCCGCTGAGTTACTCCAGCATTTTGTTTCTACCTTCGATTTAAACCAACATCAGCAGTTTTTTCCTATTCAATTTCCTAGCAGCACAATAGGAAATTAAAATGAAATTTGCAGAAGGTATCAAACATGGAGATAGCCTGAACAATTACCTTAAAAGCACCAATCATAAAGGGTCAGTTTAAACAGATATTTGGGCCAAAGAGGATGAGTTGTGTTTCCTGGGTTCAACTATTCTTTGATAATCAGCACTGTTTATATCACCTAGATTGATTTTGGGCAGAAAGGGCTCGTCTTACAAGTGACAAAATCTGGCCCAAAAACAGAAAATCGCACTGAAAGCCAAAACAAACTATTCTACTTCTGGACACAAAGCTAAATTGGCCCTTTTAAAAAAAAATACCATTAATGGGATACTACATTTGACATTAAACTTTCCTACATGATGCCTTTGAGTCACATCTGTACTGCCATCAAATAGGGTCATGGCAGATTCTGCATCTTCACATACACCCTTACAAGATCTTCAGTTTCATCGAGAACATAATCGAAGACACTATGCAAGTACAAGCCAGACCCTACCCCTTGCCCATTGTACAAACACTTTATCCCAACTATCAGATCATCCAAATTGTTCCAACTTTCAGTACAAGAATATCTTTCCTCTATTAAGAAACAACACTGAAATATCTTGACATATCTGCCATGAAAATTGACTTTTGTACCCCTACACACCTTTTCACTTTCTGCTTGTTTGCAGTATCAGTGATCACGTTATCAACCCGAACAAAAGATCCCCATTCCCAGTCTACTAATTTTTCTATTCTTCCCTGTTCTACATCCTTCACCTTCCATTTTGGCCACTTGCTTGTTAAGTAGAAATATAAGGGCAGCTGGTTGATTGTCAGTTAATTATCCAAAATTGGCAGATTTAATGCTTCTACCGCAAGGTTGTAAACTACCCAAACGGAATAAGAGGTGTTCCTCCTGTTTGCATATTGCCTCACTGCGGCAATGGAGGCAGTCCTGGACAAAACGGGCAGTTTAGGAACACAAGATTTAAAATGGCTAGCAACCGGGAGATGCAGCAAGCCTTGGCAGACCGAGCACAAGCTTTTGGTGAAACAATTGCAGTCTAGTCTAAAGGCCACATTAGGAGCACAAAATGCAGTAGTTGAGGTTAGGAGGTGCACGTGAACCTCTGCCTCATCCGGAAGGACTGCTGGATGGAAAATATTTCATGGTTTGAATTCTGTAGAAATTATGATCTTGCAAGGAATTAAAATACTTAAAAAAACAGTAAGTAAATTAGATCGTTATAGGCTCTGCCTGGACAGATCGAAGCATCAAGAATATTTCAGTTGCATTCTTAAAAACTGCACAAAATAGCAAAGTGATATTCAAGTAATATCCATCTGTTAATTTGGAGTATAAATGGCACCTAGATGTGAAATTAACACCTATTCATGCTCATACTCGCACCAACCTTTTAATTACCCAACTCTTACCTAATGAGCTTAGAAAATACTGACATGTTGCATCCATTGGTTTCTTTGCACTCAAAGATACGTGTAGGCCACTAGGGCTCCCAAGCCTGCTCTCATGTTTAACATGCCCATGTTGAATCTTTGCCGACCATCCTCTTCTGTGCCATTTCCTTTACCCATAATTTCTTAATCTTCCAAATATTAATCTCCACAATAAACATATTCAATGATGCCTCTCAACATCCTCTGGGCCAGATAATGCAAGAAATTAACTACTTTAAGAACATTTCTAGATTGGATACATAGCCTCTTGGTTGTACAACCATATACCTAAAATTAGTTTGCCAAATCTAATTTGGACTCCTTCAAAAACAAGCAGTTTAAAAAAAGAATATGACAAAGCTGTGCACAGTATTCGAGGTTCAAGAAGGAACTGCAGATGCTGGAAAATCGAAGGTAGACAAAAATGCTGGAGAAACTCAACGGGTGTGGCAGCATCTAGGGAGCGAAGGAAATAGGCAACGTTTCGGGCCGAAACCCTTCAGTATTCGAGGTGTGGCCTGGAACCACCCTCCACAACTGTGATAAAACCTCCAAAATTCTTAAATTTCACAATAAAAGCAAATACACCATTTCTATTCTTAACTCTGATGGACCTGTCTGCTAGCTTTTCTTTCGCTGCTCATGCATTAGAACACATACATTTCTCCAAACTCCAGAAAAGAGACTAAGTAGGATGAATAGGACAAAAGTAGCAGGCACACCTTTCCAGAAGGGCAAACCAGAAGAATGACACAATTGTCAAGGGATTGGTCATACCAAAATGAAGCTGGTCTGGTGTCCAATTTCAGGAGAAAAAAGCAACTGCCCAATAACCCTAGAGTTCATCAATATTTGTAACATTAGTGAATGTGTGCTGAGAAACACTATACAATCGAGAAAGAAAATTCTACCGACTGCAAACTACCCTAAATCCACATGGAACAGGAATTCCATTTGACAACTGTGCCAAAGCAAAGTACAACCTTCATAGGGATAAACAAATGGGATGGACAGAATAGAAATCCAAACTAATGCAGTGCTGCACGAGTCACAAGTTTCAGAATCCAAGTACAAGAAATTGGCATTTGATTGAATAACCACAGGTCACTTGTGATTGTGAGTACTAAAGACCAATTGTCATCTAATCGTTTATGTATCCCCTAAAATAATGCTGCTACCACCAAGAGGAAAAAACAGTTTTACCATTCAAAGATTCAACTGGCATGTCAGACAACACAACCAACCAACCAACAGCAGCATTGTTTCCACAGTATCATGTGGCCCTTCAAGCCCACCATAATACCTGACATTTGGCCCTTGGCTTCTCTGCCAGAAAATGCTGGTTTGTCAGAATTATCAGGAACAAAGTATTCCTCCACAGAAAACATGACAGACGGCAATTTCACTTGGTTAGCTTACAACTCAATAGCAGGGACATTAAATTCTCCAGTTTTAAGTCATACTCCCTCCACAGTTCACACATAACCATCGCACAACACAACTTTAATGTAATTTAAGGCATAATGCTTTGTTTAATCTACTAGCAATCCATTGTTGAAGCAATGTACAGATGCAGCAGTGTCATTAATTGCCAATGTGTGTAGATACAGCATTTGCCAAGTATAACATATAACATAGAACAGCTATTCATAATTACCCTCCACTCTCACACTGTAGGCCTGCCCAAAATTGGAGGACACTTATCAATAGGTTTCCATTTGCCAATTACCTGGAATATCAGGACTACTGAAGGGAGAATCTTCACTACAGACTACAATAATTACAAATAGTAATTTCAACTAATTGTGCAACATCAACTCGAATATTAAATCTTACTAAACATTGCATGCTCATTGTGCAGTTTAACAGATACCTTCAAACTATACACAATCTAATTTAACCACATTTACAACAACTTGTCTAGTTTTCTTCAGGTCAACTGAAATAAAAAATTTCAAATACAAATCAAAATTTTCAAATATCCCCTTCTATCACAATTCACTTCCCATTCTACATATGAAAAAAGGCTCTCATTTTAGTTCGGATGGAGGCAATCCAATCAATTAAAACAATAACAAAGTGATCAGAAAATGTTGGAAACACTCTAGTCTAGCAGCACCTGTAGAAAGAGAAAAAAAGTTAACATTTCCAGGTCAGGGACCTTTTAAAACGAATGCAAACTATTTATAGAACAATGGAATAAATATGGTGCCTCCATAGAGCTACTAAATATGGTACTATATATAGTTCCGAAATTGAATGCAGAACCCAGCCTTATAAGCGGAGAAAGTTCGGTTTAATAACGATGCGGACGTTGACGAAAACTGGCTACAATTGAACATCACGACGAACTAGAAAACGCAAAAAAACGATTTGACCCATGTACAAAATCAAGACTTCAAAATGGAGACGACGAATTGTAGAAGAAGTGCTGAGAATCATGAGCAAAAATAAAAGTAACCGAGTAACTGAGCGTGTCAGGCAGCATCTGTGGAGGGAATGATTAGACATTTCCAATCGGGACCCTTCTTCTGACACTCTTTTATCAAGTTTCTACTTTAGGACCTCAAACTATTTTTGGAGATCAAAAATTAATAGCGAACTTTAAAAACGTCGTCACACAAAGATACGAAACCCCATGCACCTGTACATATTAATTGGGTGGGGTGCTTCAAAAACGTTTTCGCCTTAAACTAAGTGTCATGGAAACTACTGCTCAGACGTCAGTCAGTCCCACAACCTTATTATGCAGCAGAGGAATTTATCCCGATCACGTGGACTATCAAACGCGTAGGGTTAACCTGCGACAAACAACATAACTGTCGCCATCTTGTTTTGACGCAGATTCAAGGCACGATCACAAACTATTCTTATTATTAACTTTTCGCAGGGCGACACTGATGGCCTAAAAGTAGACCTGTGCAGTAGAATTAGTCCTTTCCGAGTGCTCCGGGTCGAATGCGGTCGGCAGGATTTTCCCCCACAGGAGAGCGCCAATCCTGCCCCATAATGGAGTCCATATTTATGAACGCCGTCCTGACCAGATATCTTGCGCTAGGCTCCACCTGCATGCAGTGGGAATAACGTCATTGACAGCCAATCTGAGGCCGGCATGCAGCTCCATGGCCAATGGCGAGTCTAGAAGGAAGTCACTCACAGAAAGACATCGAACACGCAACATTTATCTTTTTGACTGGAAAATGCGCCATTTTATAGAATTATTATACATAGATATAACAGCATCAACGTTACCCAAACGTTAAAAAAAAAAAAAAATGCACGCGCTTGACTCAACGCTAATACACAGTTTCACCTCTAACCACAAAGCAGTAGCACTTTACGTTAACCATGGTGATTTGGTTTCTTCAACGCGCTGCCACTACAGCCAAAAACGAAATGCCAATGCTACCAGGGGGCTCCTTCACCGCTTCTTTATACGCATGCGTGCTGGGCTCTCCGCCCTTCACCACCACCCGGCAAACCCCGTAGAACGACGTTCCGTAGCCGCCATTTTCCAAAGAAGGGGAGTAAATCGTACACAGAGATAGCAACAGATCCCACAGAGACTGTCTACAAAAACTAAAAACCTTTTTACTGCGGAATAGGATACCCTGCAATAGTTCCGCATTTATTCCTGTTTCTGAAGAAAGGTAGTTGAGTTTGAAATTACAGCCAACGCTGTGGTGTGATTAGAAATATAGGACTATTTGTATATTTACGTTGTGGTGGAGATTATATTGCATTGTTTTGGTTTGGCAAAACGAGTTTAACGGAGACTTTCTATCGGCTTGGTGGACCTTTCAGGTAAGACAATGTTACATGGCATCTGTCCAAGACGTTTTATGAGGAAATGTCTAATTTAAACTATATATACGCGTTGAGTCTGTGGCGACCGAGGTGGTAGGGTTGGTTACTGACTGACAACGCGAAATATGGCGGGTTAGGGAAACCGTTTTTTTAAATTCAGGGAATCACAGTCCACAACACCACTTCACAACACGATATGTATAAACGTAGGTGTATAGAATATGTTCGTGTAATATATATATATCATGGCAATCTATATGATTTTTTAGTGTCATATTTTGAGTCCCACCGTTCTTTAACTTTGGTTTTGCTGGGACTTTCATAAATAAACATTTCCGTTTTACTCCATTTTAGTTCTCAAGATGAAAAGATACGTCTATGCCATATGTTGTCTGTTTAGTACATACTGTCATCTCTCTAATTGTGACAGGAATTTAGCAAAGGCTAGAGATTTAAAAATATAGTACGTCGTTCACGCTAAAGTATTGCTTATATTTTTGCCCTTTTTTTCTGAGTGCTTCTTCAATAAATATCTACAGTACCGTTATTTAGTCAATATTAAACATTCTATTAAAATAGAAATCACGTAAAATAACTACTTTTAATATACAATTCAGGTAACGGATAACGTACTTCGAATTCGAGAGGGAAGATGGACCACTGCAAACGTGGAACCACAACATATTGGGGGAGGGTGGATTTGTTTATCTTAGGAATTCAAGTGCATTAGGATGGAGACGAAACTTTCTTTTGCACAATTCACTTTAGTTCTCATTGACAGTTTTTGTAAACACTTCTAAATTCTAAATAGGCTTCGGTGCGGAATCACAAAAATGGTTCCACCTTTTGGAAGGTTGGCAAAGGGAAGTTATTTTTTTAATCGTTTTTCTTAATATTTGTGATCAAAAGTGTTTAACAAAATCAAGATACATTACTTTCCAACTTTCTTCGTGATTTATTGAAAATGATATTCTTGACAGATCAACCTATGAGTACTTAAATCGATATGCTTTTCTTTTGGTACAGTCATATTTATCCTTAAACCCGTCGCTACTTAGTAAATAAGTAAAATGTGTTAAATGTTCCCAAAATGTCTCGGGAAAATTTGGCTATTATGAACATAAATGCTTAAAGTGTCCAAAGCAACTCTTTTGTCCTTTACGCTGTTAGGAAAAATGGCGGACAGTTGGTATTATAGTAAATCTAATCGACTTGAGTTCTCCACACCCCATGCCGTGTTCGTTTTGTCTACCTTAAGTCATTGTATTAATAGAAGCATATTATAAACATATCTAATAGGTTTACTATAAATTAGCCTCAACTTGTATTCCATTCTGAGGGTTTTAGAAATGTTTTTTTTAATTGCGAAGGTTTCGAAAAAAATGTTTCAGAATGTCATTCTGAAACTAGTCCAATATCTTCTGATATGATTACGTTAAAATTTTGTGTATTTTATTAACGATGTTTGTTTCATTCTTTAATGGTGAAAGTAAAAAGATAAGGGGGCTTAATGCTTAAAGGTGCCTTAAGTTGCAGGTGAAGGTGCTGTAGTACACTTGCAAAGTAATGTTCTGGGATTTAGTAATTGTAATAAATTGAAGTGGTCCATGTATTTATGTTTAGCCAGTGTGCCGAAATGAGCTTAAACAGAGCAAAAATATTTACCAGCAATCGCACAAGTGAAGATATTCAATCAAGGAAATTATTTTTTTGCCCCAAAAGTAAGGAAGTACGAGGTTGCATTTTTGACAGCTTGGGTTTGACAATGTTTATGTATCACATCTTGTTTTAATATAGTACAATGTCCTTTTTAATTGGATGTGCACGGAAGTATATATACAATGCGTTGAAATATTAATGGGAATGAAGACAGAACAGGAACTCGACAATCAAAAGTTCTTAGACACTATTTTGGATATGCATTTTTGAAGTAACATAAACTAATATCGATGATTCTTTAACTGCAGCTGTCCCCAAGTGCAACAAAAAAAACTGGTATAAATATGAAATTTTGTGCAGCACATTGTTATTTTTATCTTTAAAAAGGGGACTGCGGTAGAAACAAACCATATACAAGCAGGAAGTCTTAAATACCTTATAAAAACATGCAATAATGTCTCTGGTGAACAGGAAATGTTTAAAAAAAATTGAAATTAGATTAGTCTGTACTGGCCTGTGTAAATTGTCTCTTACACATGGTAATATATTATTTTTTACTTAATTAAACCCAAATGCAAGGCACATGTATGCCATTGGCTTCTATCTGGTTAAATTACAGTTTACATTTTAATTTTGTGTATGATCTGACTTAAAGAGAGAGAGAGAGAGAGAGAGAGATATCACATCTACCTCCTGTATGATGTCCAGACACCCATTTCTCATATTGGAAAACTGGTATTAATCATATTTTAGATAGTATTTTGTCATCCCTGGTGTGCTTGGTTTGGTACCATGCCACTGGTGCAGTTAGCCACCCAGCAAACTTGGAATCCCACTTACAATTTGATGGACTACTGGACCTTGCAGCATTGCTGTAAGTTAATGTTTGCATATCCTTCAGCTCCAATTAACATATTTAAATTTGCTGAATTATAAGACCAATAACTTATTTCTGTAACCAATTAAGAATAGCAAACAAAATGGAATAATCAAAGTATAGAACATAAGTTTTGCTCATGCACACTAATCTGTTTTGGCCACATTTGGTCTGTATCCTTCTACACCATGCCTATTTAAGTGCCCTTAATAAACGTTTCTTAAATATTGTGATTGAGTCGGATTCCTTAATCTCTTCTGGCAATGAGTTCCAGATATCAGCCATTCTGTATATTTAAAAAAAAATCCCTCAGATCTTGTAAGTGAACAGAACATTTTAGGGTTAAAGAAGCAGTCTCAGTAGATTTGGTTGAGGCATAGTCAAAGGATTGTGAATATATATAACAATTTTATACATATAACAGCCTGACAAAACCGCACAAATAACTATAAGCACCTTTAATTGAAGAGCAGCATAGTAAACATAATATGGATAACTCGGTGTTTAACTGCTTGAAAGAGAATCACACAACTTTATCCCATTTTCCGCGAAACATCCTAAATCTTGCAGGCCACGGTTCTTCAAGTGTAGAATAAATGGGTGATGAAGATTTCTCGCTCTACCACTCTGCTACCTTTTTAGTTGGAGGGGAAAATTTTTTTCTCTCTCCTCAAATACTTCCATGCCCTTTTAATCTACGCCCTTTGGTTTTGACCCTCCTTGTGGGATTATGCTTCACATTCTACACACCTCAATGAAGTTTTCTTTACTCTTCCACCTTGCCTTTGTCTTCTTTGCAAAGATGACAAACCTAGATTATCAATTTTTCTTGACTACAGCTTTCCAGCGTAGGCATCATTCTTCGTAAATAATGTCTGCATTCTTTCCTTTGCAATCCCATTGTATCTGGGCTAATAACTATTCAATTTTATATGTACAGATGTAAGTAAAATGTATAATTCAGTGGACAACAACTAACATAAATATTTATTAAACTGATAGACTATATATTGTTTATTATTATTTCTTTATACACTTGGATCAATGACCAGAATTAAAAGTTCACTACATAAGCCCTTTTTTCTTTACGTGGATATTTATAAGCATCTGCTTTCAAAATATTACAGAATAGGTTTCACGACAAAGCTTGTCACTTGACAGAGGCACCGCTGGTAGAGCTGCTGGCTCACTGCGCCAGAGGCCCGAGTTCGATCCATACCTCAAGTGCTGTCTGTGTGGAGTCTGTACTGGCCTGTGTAAATTGCCCCCAGTGTGTCAGGAGTGGATGAGAAAGTGGGAGAACATAGAACTGCTGTGAATGGGTACTTGGTGGGCCGAAGGGCCTGTTTCCATGTTGTATCTCTAAATTGAAAACTAAACTTGAGCTGACCTATCTCAGTATATAATTACAAAATATGATATTTTCAATTGTTAATGTGCTCATGTCATCAGAAGCTCTTTATCAGTTAAATGTTCATTCAAGTATTAGCTTTGTGGATGAAGAATATATCTGGATATGTTCTTGGATATTCTATTCTATAAATAAACTAACCATGTCTTTCTGAATCACTGTATGGTAATGCAGTGAGAAGTTCAGTTGAAATAAGAAAAACACAAAAAACAAGAAATTATTATTTCCCACTAAATTGAGTTAAAAATGCATATAGCAAGTGCAAAATTAGCAATGACAATAGCATAAGATGCATTTGTTGTGGCATATTCAATAACCTTTTAGAGAGCTCATTTGGCAAGTATTCTAACCAATTTATATGAAGTATAAAATAGTTAAGTTACTGAGGTCGTTTTAGTATTTACCAAGAAAATTAAAATAATGCAAATGTTGATAATCTAATATAAATATAGTGCTAGAAATACGGATATTGCCATGTATAGGGGAGAAAAGTATTGCAGAACTTTAGCCATGCACTTTTCAAACTACATTGCTGGCTCAAAGATGCACGTCCAAGGTGTCATAACTTGTGTTTTCTCTTTCCATTATCTAACAGGGCAGCATTGTTCAACCAGTTCCAATTTTAATACCGAAGATGAATCTAGGAAATGGAAATCCAGCATTTATTCCCCAAATGTTTGATTCTTAGCAATTGTCTGTCCTTGTTACAATTTCCTCAGGTTATATAGTAATATATTTGGGGACGAAGCATGACAGTACTTGTCCAGCCAATGCCCTCCCTTAATCTGATACAGCTGAACAGATAATGTGAAAGGGCTATTAACCTCCCAGTGAGTGAAGTATATCAGGATGATTAACTGCTTACAGATTTCTGCTGTTTGAATTTTCTTTCTGGCTGCTATGAATTCTGGTGCTTCGTGGTTTCTGTAGTTTCAAATTGCAAAAGTCTACAGGGCAATTGCTGAAAGACTGCTTGCTGACTTCAAGTTGCTTTGCAAAATCATTTGATTCCAGGCATTTAATGTATTAGGAGGCACTTGCCATATGTGAACTTGCCAAAGAAGGGGTTTAGGGAGCAATTATTCTACCTCAATAGAGAACAACATACAAGACAAAAGTGCATTGGCAAGGATATCTTCACATACCTTGCACCTGCTAGAACCATCAGAGTAGCATTAGTGCAGGGTTAGCATTCACATGGTGTAATGGTTGTGGAATGAATGAGTGAATATCTAGGGTGCTGATGGGTTGCCAATCTTTGCCTTGCTTGTCATTGAGCTTCTTGATTGTCCATGGAGCTGTACTCATCCAGCCAAGTGAAGAATATTCTATCGCACTTCTGATTGGTTCCTTGCAAGGTTTTGGTGTGTCAAGTGAATAATTTGCCCCTGGACATCCAACCTCTGATCTCCTTATGGCACAGTATTCCAGTTATATTTTTGCACAATGGTTGTGAACAATAAATCTATGATGGTAGTGCCAAGGGTGGGTGGTTAGACACACTCTTGTAGGAGTTGGTCAAAGCCTGTGAAGAGAGACTCGGAGACAGTGTTTCACCTTCTAACAGACAATTAAAATGAAAGTCAAAGTCAATTTTATTCGTCACATGCACCCGAAGGTGCAGTGAAATGAATTTGCCAGCAGCGATACACTTAAAAAGAACACACAATACACAATAAGAATTAACACAAACATCCACCACAGCATTCTTCAGCCAGTCCTCCTCCTTTGTTCACCCATGGTCGGGGCCATAAACCCTTCGTAGTCGCCGCTATGGATGGCCCGATGTACAGGCCCTCTCGTCGGGATGATCAAAACTCCGACGTCGGGACGGTCAAACACACTTTGGGACCGCAGCTTCAGGATGTTATAGGCCACAGGCCGGCGGTCGGAGCTCTTCTCTGGCGATCCCCGGCAAGGGATCCCAGACTCCGGATGGTAAGTCCACGCCCCGCCCGCGGCTAGAAGCTCCGCGGACCACAGCCCCATGATGCCAAAGTAACCAGGCCAGCAATCGGAGCACTCCTCTCTGATGACCCTCGGCAAGGGTTCGCCCGCTCCATGATGGAAAAGTCCACGCTGCGCCTACTGCTGATGCTCCAGGGCCCGTCTCCGGGAAAGGCTGCTCCAATCCAAGCTGTTAGGCCACGAGGGAGGTGACGTGGAAAAAGTCGCCTCTTCGTCAAGGAGGCGACCATTTCGCTTGGAAAACTTGCAATGCAGCGGTATGAAAATTGATTATTCGAACATTGAGTAACCATTGCTATCCCCCTCTCTCCGTCCCTCCCTCATCCTAGTTCTCCAACTTGTTCTACTGTCCTCTTGATTAAATATTACTGATTGTATGCCACGTTGTCATCTTCCCAATAGCTAGCAATGAACCATTCTACATTTCCTTATCACCTGCTTTAGCCTGTTGTTTTCACACATTGCCCATCCATATTTCTAGATTCCCTCTCAGTCTGAAGAAGGGTGCCGACCTGAAATGTCATCCATTCCTTCTCTCCAGTGATGCTCACTGTCCCACTGAGTTACTCCAGCAATTTGTGTCTATCTTTGGTTGACAGCATCTGCAGTTCCTTAGGTTAGGAGCAAGTCCTGATTGATATATATTTGTTCTTAAGTAATGGTTGTATAGTAAATTGAATAGTGACTGAGAACATTGGTGCAGGTGGTAGGTTTTAGCATTTGATATATGTAATAATGGAACTTGTGAACTTCCAGTACCACATTCAGGTTCCCTTGGCATGTCTCCTGGGATGGACCTCTATAATTAGCCGTTATAGTTTCTTTTGAGCATGTGTGGAGGGCCTTGTGTCCATCTGTGGATGCAGGTTAACTTTTTATCAATTTTTCACCTTCATGGCCAAAGCTCCAATTAAGAATTTGTAAACTTGGTAGTGGCCTATCCCATTTAATGCCATTCTTAATGGTTTTTTAGTCTAGAACAGCTGCGCTAAGTATGATTCGACTTCCTTTTTAAGTTTTCACATTGGCAATATTGGCTCCCTGGTGATGCAGCAGCTACTGAACAGTGTAATTAAGTCCAACTGGAAGCATAAATCATTAAATTAAACAGGCAGTATGAGGCTAGATTGCTGCCTGCATTGCAAATCCTATGTTTATTTTCTGGTGATGTTCACTTTTGGCTGAACTACTTGACAAATTGCATTGTATCATATGCTCCAAATTCCTCAGAAACAATTTCGATCTTTTATTGTGGTCCTAATAATAATAATAATAATAATAATAATAATAATATATTTTATTGTCATTGCACATAAGTGCAACGAGATTTGGATATGCAGTTTCCATCCGACATCATAACTTAAATAACTACTAAAATTTAGGGTTAGATACCCCGAGAACATGGTTTGTAGAAAGAACATTACAACAGTAAAATAGTCAAAACAGACCAAAGTGCAGATGTGTCTGTGTGACGTGACCATCCGAGGGAGACAGTCCGTGGGGGTGGGGAGCACTCAGCAGGGCCGGTTCAGAGCAGCTATAGCTCTGGGAAAGAAGCTGTTCCTGAGTCTGGAGGTGCAGGCGTAGAAGGCCTTGTAACGTCTGCCGGAAGGAAGTAGTTCGAACAGTCCTATACAAGGGTGTGAGGAGTCTTTGTGAATGCTGACGGCCTTCCTGAGGCACCGTGTGTGGTAGATGCCCTCCAAGGCTGGTAGCGGTGTTCCAATGATCTTCTGCACTCTGTGGACGACGCGCTGAAGAGCTCTCCTCTGCCTCCGTGCAGCTGAGATACCACACAGAGATGCCATACAATAGTATGCTCTCTGTCGTGCAGCGGTAGAAGGTTGTCAGCAGCTGTTGGGGCAGACCAGTCCTTTTCAATGTTCTCAGAAAGAACAGTCGTTGCTGTGCCTTTTTGACCAGCCCAGCGATGTTGGTGAACCATGTGAGGTCCTCTGAGGTGTGAGTGCCCAGAAACCTAAAGCTGGACACTCTCTCCACACTGTCCCCGTAGATGGAGATTGGGGCATATTCCCCCTTCTGTGACCTCCTGAAGTCGATAATCAGCTCCTTGGTCTTGGAGGTGTTTAGTGACAAGTTGTTACATGAGCACCAGTCCGCCAGGTTCTGCACCTCCGCTGTAGTTTGTTTCATCACTGTTGGTGATCAACCCGATTGCCGTTGTGTCATCTGCAAACTTGACGATGGTGTTGGTGTCGAATGCAGGAACACAGTCGTGTGTGAAGAGGGAGTAGAGCATGCGGCTCAGTACACAACCTCAGGGTGATAGTGGAGGACAGGTGCGGGCCCAGTCTCACTCCGTCAGAAAATTCAGGATCCAATCACATATCAGTGAGCTGAGGCCTAGCTGGTGGAGTTTGGTGGTGAGCTTGGTGGGGATAACCGTATTGGAGGCAGAGCTATAGTCTATGAAGAGCATCCTCGCGTACGTGCCCTGTCTGGTGAGTCAGGACAGTGTGAAGAGCCAGTGAGATGGCATCCTCTGTGGATCTATTTGCCCTGTATGCAAATTGATGAGTCCAGTGAGGCAGGGATGCTGGATTTGATGTGGGAGAGGACCAGTCTTTCCAAGCACTTCATTGGTATTGGAGTTAGGGCAACCGGGCGGTAGTCATTCAGGTTGGTGACTGTAGTTCTAAGTCTTGTAGTTCTAAGTCCTGTAGTTGAACTTAGCAGTTGGAGGCCTAATGGAAAACATCATCCATCTACATCATTGATGCCTTTCCTGAATCTACTTGCACAATCCATTTTTAATGTTGGCTAATATCAGACTCCACATTTTTAACATTTTGTTAAAAAACAAGTTTCTTCTGCCTTGTGTTTAACATCATTTACTTGTATTGTTCTCTGAACAACATTCATCTATCCACTACATGTTCTTCAACTACTAGAACCTCCTTTCATTTACACAACCCAATCCCTTTTTAATTTAAAATTCATATATTCAAATCAGCCTTGAAATCCTTGTTTGCAAACTTGCATATGCCTCAGCTGCTGTAACTGATGTTCGGGTTGTGTATGAAATTGGCCCATCACTTGCATGCTTATTTCTGTCACTTACGTTTTGTTCTGCTGATGATCTGTGTAGCAGAATATAAAGTTAAAACAACTTTTATTCTGTAGTTATTGATGCTCAATACCATGAACAAATGTATATGTAGGGGAGAGGAGGTTGTATGGATTGGTTGAAATTGTTGCATTTTAAAAGAAATCCTTTTGTCTGTATCCCATTCTAGTCATTACAAATAATGTTAGCAATACTACTAATCCCACACAAATCCCCCCTCTTCATATTATCCTGTCAACTTGGAGTTCTATTCCCTTTTCTCTTGTCTTTAATTTCTTATTTAATACACACTATTCCCTTCAGCCAATTGATGCAATTCTGATTTCCACATCCTTAGGATTCTGTGTAAAGATATGTTTAATAGAAATTCTATGCGCCACTTTTATCATAGAATAATGGGTTGCACTAACTTGTAGAAGATACTATCAAATAAAAAATTGACAAATTGCTGAAGATTTAAATACTAAACCTGGGGGCGGGGTAATAAATGTAATTAAACAAATTGGATTTAAGAAAGTACACAGGCGAAGAGGAGTGTAAAGAAGCATTTAAATTTGGATAAGAATTCCAGGTTATTCAGCACAAACAATGTGACGTCCTGGCCTTTAAGGGTGATGTGGAAAGAGGCGAATAGATTCATCACCTGCCAGCAGAATGTAGAGTTATTGGGTTTTTGGAGCTGAATGATGTTATGAGGAGAATTGAAGATGAAAATGATCATTTTCAATTGTTACACAAGGATCTGGAGTAGTTCAACAATGAAAATCTTTTTATAGGACAAGATGGACGTACAGGGTTTTGGGTGAGCTGATGTTTACAATGTGAGACCGATAGGAGGAAGATTAGGTAAATAGCAGTTTTAGTTTGTCAATGGTACCCCAGATCTTATTAGAAACATATGAATACAAGTAATGCAATGGCAGCATGAGGGAAATCATGGATAATAAGAAACTGGATAATTAAGGACTCCTGTCTTAATCTAATCACAGAGTAATTTCACTGTTAACCGCTTATCCAGAAGTCTTCCTAATCATTGGGAAATTAATCTAAAATGGAATGTTTGTTTGTTTTAGGATTTCTGCATTGATTCAGATGCCATGAAGCTGTTGTCCAAAATATAATAGTTGATGTGAATTAGGACATTTTTGTGAGTTAGGACATGAATAGCAATTTTTTTAAGTGACTGTACTAATGGAGATTAGTAATGCAGAGGGGATGAAAAGTTACATTATGAGTAGCTAGAATAAGGCGTTATCATTACAGGCAGATCAGTCATAATCTTAGTTGAATGTTGGGGCATGTGGATGGGGTTTATTATCCAACCCCTGCTCCTAATTCACATGTTTATAATCCAGAATTCTATGCTTGATAAAGACATTGAACAATTCTCAACTCACTTTTTACTCCAAGGTGTTGAATGAAAAGACAGAGTTACCACCGTGAACTTCACTGTCTTACTGCAAATTTAATTTGAAGTCTTGGCTGTTAATGGCACATGGGAGGGAAGTTATTATGCTGCATACATTTAAGCTCTTGACTGAGACTGATGAATCGGCTCAACCTGCACCAAATTGAACAAATTTATGAATACACACTGAAAACCAAGCTGTCAGAGGTCTATTTTCAGCTGTATTTCAATAATTTGAATGCTAATTAGGGAAATGTTTTTCTAAAATGGTGCACTTTATACTAACAATCGGTCTTTTATATTGAATTGAATTTGTTTACCACATAGTGTACAAAAAGTCTACTCATATTTTGGACAAACAAAAGGTAGCTTTTGATGGTTTTTTTAATGTCTAAAGGTTGGCAAACATAAAATAATTTAGTTAATGGTCTTGGGCAATTGAATATCATGTTATTTAGGATGCAGGTTTGAAGACCACAAAATGTACTGTTATCAGAGTCTTTATAAAGCCTTTGTCTATAAGAGCCCAAAAGACTAATTTTGGAAAGGAAAGCTCATTTCTTGTGGCATTGGAATCAAAAATAAAATTTTGTGTACCAGTTTATTAAGCTTTCTTCACCATAATGGCCCCTGGATTTATACCTTATGGCAAATTTACCTCCCCGTAGTTATTTTATTGCTTTGCTGTATTATGTTAGAAATATGGTAAAAATGCTCTAGCTTTGCATGTTTGAAGAATAGGTAAACAGTACAGACTTGCAGTTAGTATTGATAAGTAACCGCACAAAGTTTTATTTAACTTTGCTAATAATGTTAAATCTTATTGACAATAGTTTGGATTCGAATGCTTTTTCTCTTATTACTCTTTATTTCTCTCCCACTTCTTTCCCCTGTTGGCTGTCTTACCGTTTCCTGACGTTTCCCCTTTTCTGTAAGTTTTTCTTATTTCATGCCCTGCAGATACTTGCAAATATCTTGTTTCTTCATCTTGCATATTTCTTTATGAACTTACTTAGATTGTATTTGTTTTTTTTACACTGGGGATAGGTTGGCAGGGCATTGCATTCACATTCGGTGTACATTTTATATTTGTTTCTTAAGTTTCTGGCACTCCATGGTGCCTCAGAGACACGGAAGGGGTGTCATTAGCAGGCCAGGGGTGTATTTGGTTCAATAGTTGAGCTGGAAAAACGGGATAATCCAGAAAGGCTCTGGAACGGAGGGTGCTGGAAAGTCTGTGTTCAAACTACTGTTATTTGAGTCAGCTATTAAAGTGAGGCCTGCCTGTCATCTTGGCTGGACATAAAATTTCTTAATTATTTTCAAACAACACTGGAATCATCCTATGTTTTGGGAAAGAATGTATCTTTAAATTTGTGTAATTAAAAGTGAATGTCTAGTAACTTTTCTTGTTGCATGAATTGGTTTGCCTTGTTTTCCTGCACTATAACTGCTCTTTGGGAAGTACTCGATTGATTATGATGGGGCTTTGAGGAACCAGATATATATTTTGTTTACATTATAGTAGGATGCCATTTAGCCTATCATATCTATCTCAACAGTCCCATTCCTCACATCCAATTAATCTATTCTCTTTCTCTTGATTCTCCAACCACTCACTTATACTAGAGGTAATTTACAGTGATCTATCAACCTAACAACCAGTAAAAAACGAGCTGTTGGACGAACTCAGTGGGTTCATGCAGCGTTTGTGTAGGGAAATGGACAGATGAGGTTGACACATTTCTTCAGATGACTGATCAGAAGTTCCTCTTGCAGTTTGTTTTTTTCATTCAAGATTCCAGTACCTGCAGTCTCTTGTGTCTGCAATCTAACAACCAAGGTGTTTAGTTTAGCTTAGAGATACAGCGCGGAAACAGGCCCTTCGGCCCACCGAGACCACGCCAACCAGCGACCCCTGCATATTAACACTATCTCACACACACTTGGGACAATTTTATATTTACACCAAGCCAATTAACCTACATACCTGTAAGTCTTTGGAATGTGGGAGGGAACCGAAGATCTCGGAGAAAACCCACGTGGTCACGGGGAGAACATGCAAACTTGCAAGCGCTGTAAGACAGCAGCTCAACTGCTGCGCCACTGTGTCGCTCATGATGTGTAAGGAAACATGAGTACTCGGGGGAATTCCATGCAGTCACAAACAGCAGTGGAGGTCAGGATGGAACCCTATCACGAGATTGTGAGCCATAACCTGTTATGAATTTTAGAGACTCCTATTTTGAAAAATAGATTACAACTAATGATTAACAAATTGGTAACAATATAGTCTGTCCGGCATAGGTGTTTCCAGGTGAAATTTCTTAAACAATAGGGCAGATATGCAGCATGGGTTCCAAATTAATAAAGGAACTTGGGCCTATTTTGATATCAGTTTATCAATGACACAAAAATAATTCAGCATAACAAGAATAAATTGGCAATATGATAAATTATCAACCATTTTTTTCCCTTTCGTAAGTTAGATAAACAAGAAGTGAAGTTAATGTACCCCATACTCCCTCTATAGCTGGAGAACAATTTAATGTTGTGAGGGGAGTTGTGAGATTAATGATGTCTTACTTTACATTTTATTGGTCCTGCATAACTATCTGCAAATAGTGGGAAGTAATCAGAAAGATATGGAAAAAAAAATCACCTTGATCTGAATAGTGAGGGAATTCTATTAGCATGAAGGGTCTTCCCTTAGAATGTCTTGGAGAACATAAGTATGTTAGCATTTAATCCAATCAGTGCCTCAGTAATGTGGAACTTGAGAAGTTATTTAATTAAAATTTGGGTTAATAGTTTTCCATGTTTCACCAAATTTAAATGCAGTGTATTGAGTTCAATTAAGGGTTTTCTGTATAAAAACATCCTATTCTGCCGTTTCTTCAGCAATAAGTCACATAAAGTTTTGAAAGAATGCTATTTTCACAGATCTGATCAAAATATTTACATCAATTAATTTCGGCATTGGTACACCCTCTATTTTTGAGAGCGTGACTTTATTCCATTTCAAACTTAACTTTTGCTGTGCATCATTTATTTGAGCGTATTTTGCCATTAGATGTTATCTTGGTTAAGCAGTGAAATGTACAAGGGAATGTTTGTGCAGGAATGGAACATAGCTTCACTTTGGAGAGAACGGCATTGTCTGTCATATTCAGATGCTGTGCCAGTTTCTAGTTCAAATGAAGGGCTTAAATCACAACTTATATGGTAATTCAGTCATTATAGTTCTCAACAGAGTGGTAATTCATTGCAGTGCTCTTGGTAGTCTATTCCAAACATAGGTACCTACCTAGATTCTGAAAAAGGGTCTCAACCTGAAACGTCACCTGTTCCTTCTTTCCAGAGATGCTGTTGTCCCGCTGAGTTACCCCAGCATTTGTGTCTACCTTCGATTTAAACCAGCATCTGCAATTCTTTTCTGCACATTGGTACCAACCTCAACTTTACCTTAAAAGCAATATTATTGCGCTGTTCTGTGCACATGTTACAAATCACTTGCCTTCTTTGGAAATCCACCAGCAATGAATTGCCCTATTACTTTGTGTACAGAGGCTGCACAGGGGCTAGTGTTGGAACAGGTAGGTCAAGTGGTGCAGCTACTTAACATTGAAATGTGGAGCTCAGAGCTGCACTCTGTCCAGCAACTGGGGGCTGAGTGACCACATTACTTGTCCAGTGCCAGCTCTCACAATCTCTCCAAATCATGCCATGGCGCAGTTCATTCCAGCTTCATGCCAGGTTTCTGCCATGGCAATGCATAGCAGAAGAGAGGATAGGGATAGGATGAGGGGTACAGGCCTCATGCAGTGCCAGTTATTCATTTTATTCTATAATAACTTAATTTATCACGGATTCCACTAGATCTCATTCCTGGAAATACATCCTGCATTCCAAGTGAGATAATAATGTAGTTAGACACAAAATGTTGGAGTATCTCAGCGGGACAAGCAGCATCATTGGAGAGAAAGAATGGGTGACGTTTTGGGTCGACACCCTTCTTCAGACTGAGTCAGGAAACAGGGAAAGTGGAGATATGGAAGGGTACAAAGAGAATGTAAGATGTGAAAACGATAGATCAAAGCAGTTTTCTGTCGTTTTCACACATCTGACTGTCTTAAGAAGAGTCCTGACCCGAAATGTCATGCATTCCTTCTCTCCAGAGATGCTGCTTCGGTGTAAACCAGCAACTACAGTTCCTTCCTGCAATTTGGGCAACTTTGATTTGTGAATTTATCAAGTAGAATCTAATTTAATTACTGATTTATAATATGTAAATGCTGTTGAGTTCATGTTTTTTTTTTTGTGTGGTTATTTTACAGGCTTTGTGGATGCACTTAGATGTTTGCAATGAGCACTGTGGCTGGCATGCCCCAGTGTTTTGGATGCCAATGTGTAGGACTCCGTAGAAGTCGACTTTATCAGCAGCGAACGTCATGAGCATAGTGATTCCAATAGGATTTGACACAACGGAGACCTCTTATTTGGAAATGGCTGCTGGCTCAGAGTAAGATATTTTATGGTTGATATTTATGTTTTGTAAATTCAACAATGTTCACCCCCCATTATGAATGATTTAAAATATTAACCAACTTTGTACATGTGAGACAAGTCCTGTTACATTTTTCTTTAACGTAATTTTGGATTAATAGTTTCTACAAAAAAAATTGTGTTTTAAAGAATTCGTAGACAAATTTTTTAATTGACTACTGTCTTTAGTTCATTATTGCTGGTGCCATTTAGAAACCTATCTTAATCTCTTCAGTATGGACTGCACCTTATTTTGTCCTTTTCCCATAAAATACATTTATCAAGTGGAAAGTGATGAAGTCTTATTTCATGCATTGGTTACTTGAATGGTCAGGCATTGCATGAATTCTCATTGTTTGTATTGAGGACGGGCACTTCTACTGAACTTTAAACTCAGCCTTGAACCAATGTACTTTTTTTTAATCAATACTAGAGGAGCACACAGGTATCTGGAATAATGCAGTCAAGCCCAAAATAGCTGTGCACTTGAGTCCAAAAACGTTGAAATGTATTTTTCAAAGGGTTCTTGCAAGTAATGTTCATAGATCCCTTCAACTCTGCTGGTCCATTGAAATTAAGCAGCAGCAAGCTTGGAATTAAATAGGGTGGTGGCATAATACTGTAGTTAAGGTGGAAGCACAAATAATTCTACCTGGACCCTGAGGAAAGCATCCAAGCCCTCCAGATTCAGAGTAAAAAAATGTTTAATAAGCAAAGAAATGGTATCTACTGGCCAGAGAATACTACAGTCTTGCCCTCGAAGGTGAGGGATTCCTCAGGAACATTACTTATGTGGCTCCCCATCTTTATTGGTGTAGTTATCCAGGGTTGTAGCCTAGCAAGAATGGAATGAGCATTCCATGTAACCTTCTTGCTGGACAGGGTAGTGGATAAAATGTGCCAAAATATTTGTCAAAAATGTTCTCCATTGCTTTGCAGGTGCTCAATGTATTCCATTTGAGAAACACAACCCCTTTTGAATCCAATTTTACTATTGTAAATTATGTCATTTCCACGATATGCATACAGATTTTTAAATAAGAAAATGTTTCAGTTGGATGTTATAATTGACATCTTATTTACTGCAGGTGGAAATGGTATCACGCAGAAGAAACTCTGCAGTCATGATCTATTCAAAACTTATTTTATGTTTACTCTCAAAGGTTATCCTAATTCCTACAAATAAAAATGTTGCATGCTACATACAGTGTGCTACAAAGCGATGCCTTGTATTTGTATTTGCTTTGTATGTCGGGCGATGTGCTTTGTACAATAAAGTAATATCAGTGTATGATAGGTTCAATAATTCCATCACATCTATACTGAGAAGAAAGATTGAGGTCAAAATAGTTCATTCCTTATTACATTTGTCAAAAGGAAAATTAAGTTATTAATCTAATTAGCATTATTTCATTTGAGGCATAAGTCTGATGGAAAAATCAGAGCAGTAGTATCTTCCTCCAATTTTAATTATTTTCTTGTGATATACAAGGCCATTTAGCCCATCACACCAGTTCATAACAGTAATCTCTTTCTGCAAGTATTTTTCACTATAACCGATTCTCCTCATGTTCCCATCAATTGCTGCCAGATTCTTCTGGTCACCTACAAAATTGGGGACATTTATATGGCCAATTAACTTAACAATCAGCATGTTTTTGGGATGTGGAAGGAAAAAATCTGAGCATCTGGGGGAAACCTTGCGCCATCACAGGGAAAACATGCAAACTCTTCACTGACAGCACCAGAGATTATTGATCCCAGGTTGCTGAAGCTGTGAGGCAGCAACTCCACAAGTTTGTTCTGAAATTGCCCATCCTAGGAAGTAACTTTTCTGCAGCAGATTTTGACAATTTTTATTCATTTGAACAATTTAATTAGATAATACCCAAAATTAAGAATTCTAAGGAATTTAAGACAATCGGTTTATGCAACCCGTTCATATAATTTAACCCTTTATACCCTGTAATTACGAACGTCCTGACGTTGTATAGATAAAGGCTCTTCAATCCACCATGTTCATGCTGACCAACATTTAATACCAGAAAACAACATTCTGGCAGGTAGGTTTGGTACTAGAATAGAATAGAATGCCTTTTATTGTCATTCAAACAGACAAGGTTTGAACAAGATTTCATTCCTACATTCCTACAAAAAATAAAACCCCAAGACACACACTTAACACAATTTACACAAACATCCATCCAAGTGAATCTCCAACACCTCACTGTGATGGAAGGCAGAAGTCTTATCTCTTCCCTTTGTTCTTCTCCCGCGGTCCAGCAGCCCAACTACAGCATCGAGGCGACTGGGCCTCACGATGTTAAAGCCCCCGACGGGCGATGGTAAGTCCCGCGGCCGTTTTAAGCCGCGTCGTGCGATGTTAGGCCCTGCTCCGAGTCATTTAAACCCCGCGATTCCGGCGGGAGAAGTTGCCATTGCGGGAGCTCCGAAAAGCGGTCTCCCACCAGGGACCTGCGAGCTCCTGATGTTCCTGTCCACCGGGCCTGCGGCAGGAGCCTCCGAAGCTCCGAAGTCGGGTCGCAGCTGCACGCCACCACAGCTCTCCCCGCTCAGATGTCGGCCAGCTCCACGATGGCGAGTCCACAGGCTCCGCGACTGGAGCCCTCAGGTTGCCGCCGGCTCCATGATGTTAGGCCCAACGACACCGGAGACCCAACAGGGAAAAAGTCGGGTCCCCATACAGGGAAGAGATTAAACGGTCCCCCCCGCCGCACCCCCCACATATACACAGCTAAAAAATAATAAAAACTAGAATCAAAAACATACATTTAACGGGCCAAATTTTTTAAAAAAAGACAGACGGACTGCAGTCAAGCCGCTGCCGTACAGGGTGGGTTTAAACAAAATAGTGGGGACGTGGGGTCAACAACGTGGAAGCATAGGCGTGGAGTTAACTGGAAAGAGAGTGCAGGAAAGGTCACGGAAGTCTCCAGAAATATAACCATATAACAATTTACAGCACGGAAACAGGCCATCTCGGCCCTTCTAATCCGTGCCGAACACTTACTCTCACCTAATCCCATCTACCTGCGCTCAGACCATAACCCTCCATTCCTTTCCCATCCATATACCTATCCAATTTATTTTTAAATTATGAAAACAAACCTGCCTTCACCACTTCCACTGGAAGCTCATTCCACACAGCTACCACTCTCTAAAGAAGTTCCCCTCATGTTGCCCCTAAGCTTTTGTCTCTTAATTCTCAAATCATGTCCTCTTGTTTGAATCTTCCCTACTCTCAAAGGAAAAAGCTTATCCACATCAACTCTGTCTATCCCTCTCATAATTTTAAAGACCTCTATCAAGTCCCCCCCCTTAACCTTCTGCGCTCCAAAGAATAAAGACAAATCTTGTTCAACCTTTCTCTAGCTTAGGTGCTGAAACCCAGGCAACATTCTAGTAAATCTCCTCTGTACTCTATTTTGTTGACATCTTTCCTATAATTTGGCGACCAGAATTGTACACCATATTCCAGAATTGGCCTCACCAATGCCTTGTACAATTTTAACATTACATCCCAACTTCTATACTCAATGCCCTGATTTATAAAGGCCAGCACACCAAAAGCTTTCTTTACCAGCCTATCTACGTGAGATTCCACCTTCAGGGAACTATGCACAGTTATTCCTAGATCCCTCTGTTCTACTGCATTCCTCAATTCGCCACCATTTACCATGTACGTCCTATTTTGATTTGTCCTACCTACCATGATGTAGCACCTCACAGTTATCAGCATTAAACTCCATCTGCCATCTTTCAGCACACTTTTCCCAAATGGCCTAAATCTCTCTATAGACTTTGAAAATCTACTTAATTATCCACAACACCACCTACCTTAGTATCTTCTGCGTACTTACTAATCCAATTTACCACACCATCATCCAGATCATTGATGTATATGACAAACAACAGTGGACCCAACACAGATCCCTGAGGCACCCCACTAGTCACCGGCCTCCAAACTGACAAACAGTTATCCAACATTACTCTCTGGTATCTCCCATTCAGCCACAGTTGCATCCATCTTGCTACTCCACTATTAATACCCCAAAATTGAACCTTCTTAACCAACCTTCCATGTGGAACCTTGTCAAAGGCCTTACTGAAGTCCATATGGACAACATCCACTGCTTTACCCTCATCAATTCCCCATGTAACCTCTTCAAAAAAATTCAAGAAAATTAGTCAAACATGACCTTCCAGGCACAAATCCATGCTGACTGTTCCTAATCAGACCCTGTTTATCCAGATGATTATATATATTATCTCTAAGTATCCTTTCCATTAATTTGCCCACCACTGACGTCAAACTAACAGGTCTATAATTGCTAGGTTTACTCTTAGAACCCTTTTTAACAATGGAACAACATGCGCAGTACGCCAATCTTCCGGCACCATTCCTGTGTTTAATGATATTTGAAATATTTCTGTCATAGCCCTTGCTATTTCTACACCAACTTCCCTCAATGTCCTAGGGAATATCCTGTCAGGACCTGGAGACTTATCCACTTTTATATTTTACAAAAGTGTCAGTACTTCCTCTTCTTTGATCCTCATAGCTTCCATAGCTACCCTACTTGTTTCCCTTACCTCACATAATTCAATATCCTTCTCATTGGTGAATACCGAAGAAAATAAATTGTTCAATATCTCCCCCATCTCTTTTGGCTCTGCAGATAGCTGTCCACTCTGACCCTCTAATGGGCCAATTTTATCCCTTGTTATCCTTTTGCTATTAATATAGCTGTAGAAATCCTTTGGATTTACTTTCACCTTACTTGCCAAAGCAACCTCATCTTCTTTTAGCTTTTCTAATTTCCTTCTTAAGATTCTTTTTACATTCTTTATACTCCTCAAGCACTTCATTTACTCCATGCTGCCTATAATTATTGTAGATCTCTCTTTTTTTCTGAACCGTGTCCAATTTCCCTTGAAAACCATGGCTCTTTCCAATTATTACTCTGTCCTTTCAACCGAACAGGGACATAAAGATTCTGTACTCTTAAAATTTCACCTTTAAATGTCCCCTATTTCTCTACTACATTCTTCCCATAAAACAAAATGTCCCAATTCACTACTTTTAAATCCTTTCGCATCTCCTCAAAGTTAGCATTTCTCCAATCAAAAATCTCAACCCTTGGTCCAGTTCTGACCTTCTCCATAATTATATTGAAACAAATGGTATTGTGATCACTGAACCCGAAGTGCTCCCCAACACATACCTCCGTCAACTGACCTGTCTCATTTCCTAACAGGAGGTCCAGCACTGCCCCTCCTCTAGTAGGTACCTCTATGTATTGCTGAAAAAAACGATCCTGCACACATTTTACAATCTCCAAACCATCCAGCCCTTTTAAAGAATGTGTTTCCCAGTTTGTGTGGAAAATTGAAATCTTCCACAATCACTACCTTGTGCTTACTACTAATATCTGCTATCTCCTTACATATTTGCTCTTCCAATTCTCGCTCCCCATTAGGCGGTTTATAATACACCCCTATAAGTGTTGCTACACCTTTCCCATTTCTCAGTTCCACCCAAATAGCCTACCTAGACGAGCCCTCTAATCTATCCTGCCAAAGCACTGCTGTAATATCTTCCCTGACAAGCAATGCAACACCTCCACCTCTTGCCCCTCCAATTCTATCACACCTGAAGCAACGAAATCCTGGAATATTTAGTTTCCAATCACAGCCCTTCTGCAACCATGTTTCACTAATCCCCACAACATCATACTTCCGGGTGTCAATCCAGACAGGCTCTAAGCTCATCCACCTTTCTTACAATGCTACATTAAAATATACACATTTAAGAAACCCACCACCTCTTATTCTCTGTTTATTATCTTTTTCTTCTTTCTCCCCTACACGTTGGGTCTGAAGGCTACCCTTCTCTGCCTCCTGCCTCACACCCTGTCTACTAGCTTTCTCTATTTGAGTCCCTCACCCCAACCGTTCTAATTTAAAGTCTCCCCAGTAGCCTTTGCAAATCTCCCCGCCAGGATATTGGTTCCCCTCAGGTTCAAGTGCAATGCGTCCTTTTTGTACAGGTCACACCTTCCCCAAAAGAGGTCCCTATGATCCAGAAACATAAATCCCTGCCCTCTGCACCAATCCCTCAGCCATGCATTTATCCTCCACCTCACTCCATTCCTACGCACTGTCGCATGGCACAGGCAGTAATCCTGAGATTGTTACTTTTGTGGTCCTTCTCCTTAACTCTCTTCCTTTTTCACACAGAGAATTGTGAATCTGTGGAATTCTCTGCCTCTGATAGAAACATAGAAAATAGGTGCAGGAGTAGGCCATTCGGCCCTTGGAGCCTGCACCGCCATTCACTATAATCATGGCTGATCATCCAACTCAGTGACCTGTACCTGCCTTCTCTCCATACCCCCTGATCCCTTTAGCCACAAGGGCCACATCTAACTCCCTCTTAAATATAGCCAATGAACTGGCCTCAACTACCTTCTGTGGCAGAGAATTCAATGATCACATTGAATGGCTTGAAGGGCCGTGTGGCATACTCCTGCACCTATTTTCTATGTTTCTATCATGGCTGATCATCCACAATCAGTACCCCGTTCCTGCCTTCTCCCCATATCCCTGACCCCGCTATCTTCAAGAGCCCTATCTAGCTCTCTCTTGAAAATTTCCAGAGAACTGGCCTCCACCACCCTCTGAGGCAGAGAATTCCACTCTCACCCATCTAAATTCTAGTGAATATAACCATATAACCATTATATGGTTATATGGTTATATGAATATAAGCCCAGTTGGTCCATTCTTTCATCACATATCAGTCCCGCCATCCTAGGAATTAACCTGGTGAACCTATGCTGCACTCCCACAATAGCAAGAATGGCCTTCCTCAAATTAGGAGACCAAAACTGCACACGATACTCCAGATGTGGTCTCACAGGGGCACTGTACAACTGCAGTAGGACCTCTTTGCTTCTACACTCAAATCCTCTCACTCTGAAGGCCAACATTCCATTTGCTTTCTTCACTGCCTGCTGTACCTGCATGCCTACTTTCAGTGACTGATGTACAAGGACATCCAGGTCTTGTTGCACCTCCCCTTTTCCTAACCTGACACCATTCAGCTAATAATCTGCCTCCTTGTTCTTGCCACCAAAGTGGCACCAAAGGCATAGACTACTTTCTAAATGGGGAGATAATCCAGAAATCGGAGGTGCAAAGGGACGTGGATGTTTTGGTGCAGCATTCCCAAAAAGTTAATCTGCTAGTCAAATCGGTAGTAAAGAAAGCAAACTCAATGTTAGCATTTATTTCAAGAGGGCCTGTATACAAAAACAGTGATGTAATGTCGAGGCTCTATAAGGTGCTGGTAACGCAGCATTTGGAATATTGTGAGCAATTTTGGGCACTGTATCTGAGGAAGGATGTGCTGGCTCTGGAGATAGTCCCGAGGAGGATTACAAGAATGATCCCAGGAATGAGTAGGTTAACCTATGATGAGTGTTTGCCGGCACTGGGCTTGTACTCACTGGTGTTTAGAAGAATGAGGGGGGGACCTCATTGAAACATACAGAATAGTGAAAGGCTTAGAGTGGATGTGGAGAGGATGTTTCCACTAGTGTGAGAGTCTAGCCTCAGAATTAAAGGGCAGATGAAGTAGGAAAGAGATGAGGAGGAATGTCTTTAGTCAGAGGGTGGTGAATCTGGAATTCTTTGCCACTGAAGGCTGTGGAGACCAAGTCAGTGGATAATTTTAAGGCAGAGATAGATAGATTCTTGATTAGTACAGGTGTCGGAGGTTATGGGGAGAAGGCTGGAGAATGGTTAGGAGTGTGAGGTAGATCAGCCATGATTGAATGGCAGAGAAGACTTGATGGGCTGAATGGCCGAATACTACTACTGTCACTTATGACCTTTTACCCTCATACTAATCTCATCTATTTGCAATGGATTTTTGTATCCTTCTATGCCGTACCTATTTAAATTGCGCATCTAAATGTCTCTTAAACAGTGATTTTTTCTGACTTTACCAACACATCGGTCAGCTAATTCCAGTTATCAATCACTATTTGTTTTAGGGAACATTTTCCTTTTAAATCCCCTTTAAAATTCTCTTCTCACCTTAAACTTATAGTCTTGTTTTTGATACCCCTATCATGATTTTAAATAAAGATTCCAACTATCTACCCTGTAAATGTCTTCCCTATCTTGTAACTTTAAGCATCTTTATCAGGTCACCCCTTAGCCCTCTTTGCTCCAAGGAAAACTATTCCTATCAATGTAATCTAGGAAACACCCTAGCAAATCTGCTCTACTCCCTCTCAGGTATATGTCCTTCCTACAGTGCAGATACCAGAACAGTGGTCTAACCAGAGTTTTGTAAAGTTGCAATGTAATTTCCCACATTTTTTGTTCTATTCCCTGACCCATGAAGTAAAGCTCCATGCCTTCTTTATTTTATCCATCCACTTCATCACTTTCAGGGAACAATGGACTTGAATCCCAAGGACCCTTGTTCCTCTGCATTCCTTAGCTCTATTTACTGTATACGTCATACCCTGATTTCATAAAACGCCTCACCTTGCACTTGTTGGGATTAAATTCCATCTGACAAAGCTCTGCCCATCTTTCAATCTGAACTGTATCCTGTGGTAGCCTTCGGCAACTATCCAATAAGTCAACTTTTGTGTCATTAGTAAACTTATTACTTGTAAGTTCTTCACTCGGATCCAAGTAGATGGGTATCAATGACTTTCATGGGCAAAAAAATGAGAGTAACACAGTGGGTCAGGCGGAATTTGTGGAGGGATTCGACAGACGATGTTTTGGGTCTAGACACTTCTTCAGTCTGATGTCTCCACAGATGCTGCCCGCCCACTGAAACACTCCAGCACATTGTATTTTACACTTTAATGTGAACGAAGGAGATTAGCAAGTTTGATCAGCTCATAGAGCAATCCCTTTCTGCCAATAATTGTTCTCTACAACTGATTCTCCTCACAATTGCAGCCAGATGATGTCTCAGCAACCCTACAGACAGGCAGTAAAGTTGTAACATGTGCCTCCATAACGTGAATTGGATATAACGTGATGGATAAATTAGGGAACATTATTTGTATTATCTGGGCTGAATTGTTTATAATGCAATTTCGAGGGGGTTGGGGAAGGCCAGGGAACAAAAAAAACATGTAACCTCCCTGCAGGAATCAGAAATTTTGGCCTTTCAGAGCAGCTTGTCAGTTTCACCTTGGGTTGCCATTGAAATTGACGAGCCATTGCTTGCAGTAATAAAAATAAGCATATCATATCATATCTATCTATATATTAAAACTCTGTGTGTGTTTGTGGGTGTACGTCAGATTCGATTTTCAGATTTTCTTTTAGATTAGATTTTTGGCCTTTGATTCCTTGGTCCGCCAAAACCACATGCAGATACTCCGACATTTTTTCCATTTCGCTAGCGATTTCACTTTTACATTCGCTAATCCACTCCTCATTACATTTAGACATTTTTATGTACACATTTTTTAATAAAATATCCCCCCCCCCCCCCCCCCCCCCCCCCCCCCCAGCTCCGTTCTGCTATAGCTTCTTTGTTCTACATATCTTGGGGCAGCGACTCCTCACGCGCTGAACCATATCATAACTGTAGGCGCAACTCGTGAAGCCTTGCGCGCTCATTCCTGCTGTGGGTTCACAGAGTCAGAAGCCGCTTCTCTTTCTCACTCTCTTCATTTGGCAGCCCGGCTCTCCTCCACCCCCCACCCTGCCCGCATCATGCCAAGTATGCTCGCGCCACGCCTCCGGCAGCTCGACTCCCCCACCCACCCCGCTCACTCCATTCTCTCTCCCCCCTCCTCTCTATCCCCCACCCCCTTCCCCTCCTCTCGCTCTCCCTCTCCCCGCTCTCCCTCTCTCTCCCGCTCCCCTCCCTCTCCCCCTCTCTCCCTCCCCCTCTCTCTCTATATTAATAAAACCCTGACCTTGTTTGCCCCGAATCGCAGCTTCTCGGGAAAATAAAACGACTCTGAAACGGTAGATTTTCTACATATTCCGGTAGAGATTTTTCCCGTGGAGACGAGATCTCGAAAATGTTGAAAAAATCCCATCTCCCACTCCCCCTCTCCCCTCTCCCCCCCCCCCCCCCTCCCCCTCCCCTCCGCCTCTCCCCCCCGCCTCTCCTCTCCCCTCCGCCTCTCCTCTCCCTCCCCTCCGCCTCTCCTCTCCCCTCCGCCTCTCCTCTCCCCTCCCCCTCTCCTCTCCCCTCTCCCCTCCCCTCTCCTCTCCCCTCCCCCTCCCTCCTCTCCCCTCTCGCTCTCCTCTCCCCTCCACCTCTCTCCTCTCTTTCTTTCCTTCTCACTCTCCCCCCTCTTTCTCTCTCTCTTCCCTCCCCTCTCCTCCCCTCTCCCTCTCTCTCTCTCCCTCTCCCTCCCCTCCACCTCTCCCCTCCACCTCTCCCCTCCCCTCCACCTCTCCCCTCCACCTCTCCCCCTCCACCTCTCCCCCTCCCCCTCTCCCCCTCTCCTCTCCCCTCCCCTCCCCCTCTCCCCTCCACCCTCCCCTCCCCTCTCCCTCTCCCCCCCCCTCCCTTCCACCCCTCTCTTCCCCTTCCCACTCCCTCCCCTCCCCCTCTCCCCTCCCCCTCTCCCCTCCTCCCCCCCATTCCTCTCTAACCCTCTCCCACTCCCCACTCTCTCCCCCCTTCCAGGGTATTGGAATGGTGGAACTAACAAATCCCCTGCTGAAGTATTACAATTGATGAAACGAGAGTGGGATCTGAGTGTTGAACAACAGAAACATTGTTTATTGGTTGTTATTGAGATTAGTGATTAAGCTACTTTCCCAACTGGGAATTGTCTTTATGGTTTTAAAGCAATTAGACTTTTAAGGATTTAGTAAACATGTTGAGACAGAATTGACACCCAGATAAAAGGAACATGATGAAAGAGTTACCTCTGAGTTACCTCAGTTAGATGGGGGAATCAAAGAAAAGGACCATATCAGTTAAGGAATGAAAGGCAGTAGGAGGTGGAAGATAGAAGTGGGATAAAAACATTTTGTTTTAAGTCAATAACATTTCTTCACCCACGACTAGTCACATCTTTCCATCTCCACCCTTTTCTGCTTTCTGCAGAGACCATTTCCTCCCCACCTAAACCATTTCCTCCGGTGGACTTTGCCCTGCAACCGCAGGAGATGCATCAGAACGTAACCCTTGTATATGTTGAGGAATATCAGTATATGAAGTTAGAGGAGATGCACGTGAACCTCTGTTTCACCTGGAAGAGCTGCTGGGGTCCCTGAATGGATATAAAGGAGAAGGGTAGAGATAGGTGCTAGGTCTCCTGAGATTGCAGAGGAAAGTACCTGGGGAGGAGGCAGTTTAGATGGGCAGGGTTGAGTGAATCATGGAGTTGCGGAGAGAGAGAGCGAGCGAAAGAAGAACTACGACACAGAGGAGACGGGCGAGGGATCCATCTACGACAGCAACACTCTCCTGCTGTTGTACATGTATCCCTCACCAGTGTCTCTTATATGTCACGCAGTTCTTCTCTCGTCCACGTCACCCCAGACAGAACAAGGATAGCGTTTTCTTGATCCTTGCCTTTCATTCCACCAGCCTCTGCATACAACATATTCTCCAACATTTCTGCCATCTCAACATGATCTCACAACCAGTCATGTCTTCCCATCCCCATCACTTTTGCCTTTCCATTGAGACCACTCCCTCTGCAACTCTTTTTTTCACATCCTTTCTCACCCAAACTGTCCCCTCCCTGGGGACTTCACCCTGCAACCTCAGGAGATGTAACACCTGTATGTCAGGTTTGACCTGGAGATTGACACAAAAAGCTGGAGTAACTCAGCGGGACAGACGGCATCTTTGGAGAGAAACTAATCTTGTTTCAGGAATACCTTCAGGGATCGCATACCTCGACTCCATCCTATTTCCCCCCCGGTCCAATCCCTCACTACTTATGTCCAACTACCTACCTCAGATGCCTTTTTTTCAAAAAGATATGAACATTGACTTCTCTAACTTCAAGTAACCCTTGCTTTCCATCCCCTCCCCCTTCCCAGTTCTCTGACCAGTCTAAAGGGCTTGTCCCACTTAGGCGACTTCTTTTGCGAGTGCAGGCGACTGTCATAGTCTTGTTGAATCACTGAAAAAGTGAATGTATCAAACTCATCCTACGACTATGTAGAAGACATCCTACAACTATGTAGGACAAGCTACGACTTAATCGCCGATACACTCGTGACAATTGGCGACCAAAGAGTGGAGACTGAGAACGACCCCCTTCGACTTACAGACGACTACACCCATGATCACAGAAAGTAAGCTACGACTGGCTACGACTCTATATAGTCGTAAGATCACCTATAAAAATGACGTTAGATTTTTCAGATATATTCTTTTAAATTCTGTGAATTGCTTGTTTTAGTGTTAGATTTATCAAGATGTATGACAATAAAATCCTTTTAAATACAGTGCATTTGAAGTGCTTGTGTCTGTTTTCTTCATCAAAATAAATGTGAAAAGACAAACTTTAAATACAGTGCACTCCTTCCTTGTGTTTGTGTGTGTTTCAATGATCTAAATATATGAGAAATGAAATATGAGATATGTGATGACATGAGGGACTACTATGAATTGATATTCATATATCAATTTGAGGTTAAAAAGTCACGAATTTCCTTTATTGGTAATGAAACATACAAAAATCTTATAAACAAACAAATGTTTGGTGTTGTTGAGGGTTGTGCCCTGCCCCTGCACTGAAGCCTTCTCCTCTGAGCCATGTCTCACACCGTTTGATCCACTGAAAGAAAAATTGCACAATGACCACGCACTGGAATGACAGCTGTTTACATACCTTTTTTTCTCAATGAGCCAATGAAAATGACTGGTCAGCAAAGGCAATTAACTAAGACTACCTATGACCCCACTACCTAGACCTACAACTACAAATGTATCAATTTTCTCTATGGCGACCATACTGAGGCCTCAACTAGTTCCCAGAATGCGGGAACTCCTCCCGACCATGAAGGAGACCACCTGTAATAATAATAATAATAAGACATTTTATTTAATGGGCACCTTTCAGACATCTCAAGGACACCTTACATAGTAATCGGAATAAAAACATATAATCGGAATAAAACAAGTAATAAAGACATCACAGAGACACAAATTAAAAACAGAATTCAATCCAAAAACAGAAAATCAAAAACACAGTGTGAATGTGGAGATCTTGTGGCGAGCGCAGAGTCTTCTAAACTCGCCAAAGAAGTCGCCTAAGTGGGACAGGCCCTTTACTGTCTCCGATTACATTTTATCTCTGCACCGCCCGCTCCCCTGACATCAGTCCGAAGAAGGGTCTCAACCCAAAAAGTCACCTATTCCCTCTCTCCTGAGATGCTGCCTGCTGAGTTACTTCAGCATTTTGTGTCTATCTTCGATTTAAACCAGCATCTGCAGTTCTTTCCTACATATTAGTATCAGGAATAGTTAGTTAAATTGAATAAATAACTAGGAACCTCCGTACTCTGGTGCATTTCTAACTGCTATTTTGATGTTATTCAGTTATTAAAGGTCCCAGGTGTCTACCAGAAATAGCTTGTTATAGCACAGAAATAAATATCACATTGTAAATCTGTGTTAATTGTAGGTACACTGTGAATGTGCTTATAAGTTCGAGCATGTTGTTTCTTGTGGTTATGATGCATTTTCTAGATCCATTTGTTTTCTTTTTCTGCTCTTATTTGTCTCACCTTTTCTTGATTTCCATGTTAACATGTTACAAACTTTCAATTTAGTAGTTTTTTTAAAGAGCTAAGGGTTGCAAAGTAGCAACACTATGGAACAAAGTTTACTATGGCAATTTGCATCTTGCAGGCCTTGAAATTAAAATTGGAACAGGAGGTGTAAGCAATAGTTTTTACTTGTCAATTAATTTTTAAAAGATTTCTGCCTCGTGTACGAACATAAATGGTGAGAAAAGATAGTGCACTATACAGAAGATGAATGCAGATGAAGATGGCAGATCACAATTAGAAAAAAACGGCACCATTGGCACTTGCTAGCTTGGAAATTCGCATCCCCTAAAAAAACTAAAATGTATTGGATTGGTAGGAATTAGGAAATAGTAAGAAGTGGGAACTGGAAGTAGATAAATCATTTCTATTAACTTAAATTGGAAAGGAACTGGAGTATGATGTTGGAAATATATGTACCATTTTCCAAACTTGGATGTAGACAAAATAGCTTGTGCACCAGTGTAAACTGCACCAGACCACCATCTTGTGGCAGTAAATTTGCATTACAAGTTCACCTGAGGGGTACGGTATGTCACCATAGAATTGTAGATAAATGTTTGCAGAGGCTGTGATTATAAATGCTGCCTTAAAAGTATAACTCATGGCAGTTATGATAGCATGAATAGGAAATACATATTTAAATAAGCACTTTAATATTTTGATGTTGATGAACTGATTGTATGTTGATATAAAATTGAGACACTATTAACATTATTGTGGTATCAAACAATTAAGAAAAATTAAATTACATTGACAGTCTGTAAATTATGGCTATAATTAGTTCAACTTTTGGTTAACTTGAACCCTTTCAAAACCATCGAGTGCAGTTAATAAATTAAAGTAAGTTACAATTTTTTGCAAAAGGAACACTTTTTAGTTAAAGATAAATAGTAGGCATTGAACTGCAGGTGTTTTTTTGACTCGGCCACAGTAGAAAATATATCTAAATTAAAGCCGTAAATGCCTGTCAGAGTTCGATAGAACGTAACCATGTTTCAGGTACCATTTGCTGCAATTTTAACCTATTTCAAGATTTTTTTGGTTTTAATTCTTGTTCTCTGCCCTTGAGTAATATTTTGTGTTGCATCTTCGAACTTAACAATTTCAGATATGTAGATACATCTATAATAATGATCATGCTTGAATCATCTATTGGGTATTTAGATCAATGCTCATGAGGTTCAAGTTGAGTTTTAATTTTACACATGGAAATATATTTATAAATTAAATTTATATTCTACTTTTGTTTTAATGCCAAATACATTATTTTAAACTGTTCAGTTTTAAGCATAAGATAGACACAAAGTGCTGGAGTAACTCAGCAGGTCAAGCAGCATTTCTGGAGAGAAGGAATAGGTGATGTTTTGGGTAGGAACCCTTTTTCAGTCTGAAGAAGGGTTCCAACCCGAAACGTCATCATATGTTTCTTTTCTCCAGAGATGCTGCCTGACCTGCTGAGTTACTCCAGCATTTTGTGTTGATCTTTGATATAAACCAGCATCTGCAGTTCCTTCCTACTTGGTTTTAAGCTTTGTTTGGAAGATATGTAACCCATGCATTATAGGCATTGTAGCCAATTACTGTAAAGGAAATATTAATGTTCAACTACCTGTACAATAATCATTTTGGGATTAAGTTCTGGATTCCCTATTGTTTTATTCAGCATTGTGCAGTGTTAGCTAAGCTTTGCAGTTTTTTACCATGCACATTTAAACACCTTTCTGAGCAGCAGAAATGAATGTATAAAATTAACTTTATTTCTGAACTATTTTCCAGCAAAGTGCTAAATAATCATTTCAATAATAACATAACTGATAAGAAAAGGCACGATCCTTGATTGTACCTTTGGCCTTAATGTTGAGGAATTTGCTTTTTGTGGAGCTTTCAGTATATTCTTACACAAGAAACCAGTATTATGGTGCAATATTTGTTGTGCAGTAGATTGTGTAATTTTTACTTTGGGCGGAATGATTTGGTACTGTAAAGGATGTGAACAGTCAGGTCGATGATCACAACGAGGTCGTTACTGTGTTCCGTGACAGTTGGGTGTATGTAAAGCATGTGCTGCGATAATTTTCTTCTTCCGTGTTGGTTGATTGCTTTGCTGTTGATAATGTATTGATTTAGACCCTCTTGACTGCATCATTTATGTTTAGAACAAGTAAGATATTTATCTGTTACATATTTTGATAAAAAAAACTTAATTGTGATAGCTTAAATTATAATAGTTGATTTCCCTGTTTGACACCATGTGAGACTAGGAACTGTTGTATTGGAGTTAAGCCGCTTGAAATATTCTGTAGGTATGTTTTAGAATGAGTTTACAATATATAGAGTAAAAGTCAATTTGATCTTTCTTGTTGGGATTTGATTTGAACAGATAATCTTTATTTTCTGGTTAACTTCTATCCATTGTTTAATGAGGTGTTGCAATGTCTGTTCTTTGCAGGACAGAAATTACTGCCAATATGCTTCACCCCATTTATTGGGTGGAAATAAATACTGCAAAGAGATATTTTGGAAAGTGAATAAATTACAGCATATTTGCTAAAATATATATTTTAAAGTTGTTTTATCAATGAAGATGTGTTGTATTGGTCATTTAGTCATATGGTCCAAATGACAATATTAAATGCTCAGAAACCTGCTTCAATAAGTTCTCTTGTTGTGTGGTAAAATGTTGAGCCAAACAGAATAGTGCTGGCCTTGTCTGGTAAACCTCCAAGTCTGGTTAACCTCCTCTGTACCCTTTCCAAAGCTTCCAATTCATTCCTATGAAGGGGCGACCAGAACTGCACGCAATATTCCAAATATGGCCTAACCAAAGTTTTATAAAACTGCATCATCACATCCTGACTGATACTCCTATGAAGGCAAGCATATTGTACTCCTATATAGAAAGGCATACGATGTATGTATAGGTATATGATGTTCATAAATTGGCATATGACATATCTATGCAATACATTATTTATGTATTGCATAGATATGTCATATGCCAATTTATGTACATCATATACCTATAGTTAAATAGGTAAACCCATGTTATAACAGACCATAATGGTTCTTTATTGTCATGTGTGCACTGCACAGTGAAATTCTTGCACACGTGGCCATATTTTGGCACAATTTACAAAGGAAAAAGTCCAAAGTCAAAAGGTCCTGTCTTGCATGTTGGATGTTCTGGAGCTCTCCCGATCCTGGTAAATCCCAAGCTGCTGCAGGGCGTCCTCCATCGCCCCGGACCTTATGATGGGGGTACAACAAGGAAACCTGCAGGAGGTCTGCCTGCTCCTGTGTTCTTTGGTGGTAGAAATTTGGGGTTTGGGAGGTGCTGGTGGAATAGTATGAGTGAGTAACTGCTGTGCATTTGGAACATTTCGCACACTGGAACCACTGCAGAACTGCTGGAAATATTCCCGAATTTATTGGTTGCGTGTATTCAGGTAGAAAAGCTCTAGCTTTGGAATTTTCTTGATATGTCTGCCTTTCTATTTTCTTAATGCACTTCTGAAAACCTATCTCTGACCAAACGTTTGGTAACCTGCACTAATAAGTCCTTGCGTGTTGTAAAATATTGTTTGATAACACCCCTCAAAGCTATTTGGGACATTTTACGACATTTCAAGGCACTTAAGTACAAGTTTATTTTTAATTCTAATATGATTATAATGGTAAATATAATAGAAGCCTTGCTTATGTGTATACCTTTAAAAAAACATAATATGTAACATATAAGTATAATTATTTCCAGTTGAATGAATTATGTGCTGCGATAAATCTAAAACATAAGGAGTAATTCAGTGCATTTTCTCTTTCTCCAGACCAGAATCAGTAGAAGCGAGCCCCGTGGTGGTAGAAAAATCAAACAGTTATCCACACCAATTATATACCAGCAGTTCTCATCATTCGCACAGTTACATTGGTTTGCCTTATGCAGTAAGTTATTTAATTAATAGAATAACTGCATTTCAACATGCATACTTTAATTTCAAATTAGTACTTTTTTTCTGATGATCTGACTGTATAATCATCTCAGAATATAATATTAATTGGGCTATGAGACAAGTATTGCCCATTTTGCATCTTCTCTAGCTACAGGTGAGGTCCAGACAACTTAGGTGTAGCCATTTTTGTTCCTTAATATTTATTACATTGATATATAATCGTTTATTTTGCTTGTTTTTGTGCATTGTTACTGAGTGTTTTTATTTTTCCTATAATTGTTAATAGACTTTTTAAAAGACAGACTTCATTTGTGGGCATTATTTCTTATCTGCTTGTGATATCTATTATTGAGACAGACACAAAAATCAAAGTTATGTTTCTACAAATACCAGAAATGAGTTCCAACATAGTTTTAAATTACCAGCGTACTGCTAAACATCTGATGGTAGTTTTTAAAACTGAATGTGAACAGATACGTAGACAGGCTGTTAAAATATATTTTGTGTTCCACACCAGGTCATCGGAAATGTCCTCGTTCTTCAGGGAACGGGGATTCCCCTCCACCACCATTGATGAGGCTCGCACCAGGGTCTCATCCATACCCCGCAACACTGCTCACTCTCCCCATCCCCGCACTCACAACGAGGGCAGAGTCCCCCTAGTCCTCACCTTTCACCCCACCAGCCGGCAAATACAACAAATAATCCTCCGCCATTTCCGCCACCTCCAACGTGACCCCACCACTGGCCACATCTTCCCATCTCCCCCATGTCTGCCTTCCGCAAAGACCGCTCCCTCCGCAACTCCCTTGTCAATTCTTCCCTTCCCTCCCGCACCACCCCCTCCCCGGGCACATTTCTGTTGCAAACCGCAAGAAATGCAACACCTGTCCCTTCACCTCCCCCCTCGACTCCATTCAAGGACCCAAGCAGTCGTTCCAGGTGCGACTAAGGTTCACCTGTATCTCCTCCAACCTCATCTACTGCATCCGCTGCTCTAGATGTCAGCTGATTTACATTGGGGAGACTAGGCGGAGGTTGGGCGATCGTTTTGCCGAACACCTCCACTCAGTCCGCAATAACCTACCTGAACTCCCGGTGGCTCAGCACTTCAACTACCCCTCCCATTCCCAATCCGACCTCTCTGTCCTGGGTCTCCTCCATTGCCAGAGTGAGCAACACCGGAAATTGGAGGAACAGCACCTCATATTCCGCCTGGGTTGCTTGCGTCCGGATGGCATGAACGTTGAATTCTCCCAGTTTTGCTAGCCCTTGCTGTCTCCTCCCCTTCCTTAACCCTCGAGCTGTCTCCTCCCATCCCCCCGCCCTCGGGCTCCTCCTCCTTTTTACCTTCCTTCCCCCCCCCCCCCCCCCCCCCCCCCCATCAGTCTGAAAAAGGGTTTCGGCCCGAAACGTCGCCTATTTCCTTCGCTCCATAGATGCTGCTGCACCTGCTGAGTTTCTCCAGCATTTTTGTGTACCTTCGATCTTCCAGCATCTGCAGTTCCTGCTTGAACAAAATATATTTTTGGCCTGGTTGCTTTATTTCACAACAATTAAAAGTTTTGTAGATGACAATTTAATAATTGTACTAATGTTAGTTCTTGGTAGGAAAATGTTGTGGGGGTACAATAATTTGTAACTTTTTGAAGAACAAATTGTATTGATGAGTCAGCTGCCTTCGGTCCAATTAGAAATTAAGTTTTCATAGATAGCTTATGTAGTAGTTGCGATGGTAATGCCTGACTTTCAACCTATAGTGGTAGACAAATGAAATTTACTATCTGCAGTAATTTATTTCACAATAATTAACATTATCAGATTAACTTATAAAGGTGATTACCTTGATATTTGAAATGATACACAAGTGTGGTAAGATTTTATGTTCTTTTGTTAGGTCCAGAGAATTTAAAAAAATGGTGCTGAATAGAATGTATTCACTGTAAAGCTGCAAGTGTTTGATGTATGCTTCATCACTGAATACATTATTTATGAAAATAATACAACAAATAAATAAAATTGGTTGCCTTGAAATCTATTTTTTTTTCTTCAATTGTAGGACCACAACTATGGTGCTCGTCCTCCACCAACACCCCCTGCATCGCCTCCTCCACCAGTTGTGATAGGAAAAAATGAAGTGAGCATATTCACCACTGCTAATTTTGATGAAACCTCCAGTGCCACCACGATCAGCACTTCTGAGGATGGAAGTTACGGAACAGATATTACCAGGTGCATCTGTGGATTCACCCATGATGATGGATACATGATCTGTTGTGATAAATGCAGGTAGGATTGCATGATTTTAACCGTTGCCTTTCATCTGTGTCTTGAGTTACATGATAGTTTTCTATTTGAAAGGATGATTTTGGATTCCTCTTAAGGGAAGCTTATTCTTTTAGCCTGGCAGAACTAGGAATATGTCAGAGAAGTATTGGCTGAGCTAGCCTCATCATCGGCCTCAGCACCTTTATTTTGCATGGGATACAATGAAAAAAATCTTGCTCAACGTTTAGTTTCCCAGGCTGAAATTTATGCACTGAGGTCAGGAGTGACTTAGTCATCTGCTTCAAGCTTCAAAGATATTTTAATGTTTGTACAGGGATAATATAATGTTAGTCGCTTAGTTAAAATATTGGAAGGAAGAAAATTGCTGAATGGTCTTGATAGATTAGACACAAAGAGTGTTTTTCCACTTTCTGTAAGCAAGTTCAAGAATCAAATATGAAAATCTCAAGAAAATAGATAATGTGGAGGGAATGCACAATAGTTGTGGTGAATGGTGGCTGTGGCAGACGCCTTCCGTAGGTGCCGCTGCGTCAGGCGCCTTGTGAAGTTGCCTCTGAGAGGCTAGCGCCTCACGGCCCGGCAGTGTAGCCTCGCAGGCCTTGCGGGTCGGAACCTCCCGAGTCAGAGGTGGTAGAGCCTCGTGGGTATATGTGCTGCATGTTCTGTGTAAAGTACTTATAAATATTGAGAAGCTCTTTCTAGCATAATTTCTGGATCTGAAGAGCTTTGCTCTGATAAAGTGTGGTTTACTAAACTTTGATAGAGTCTGAAGATAAATAGTGCAAGGTTCATTTTGGAAAAATAGGAAAAAGGCATAAATATGGAGAGAGTATTTCTGCTTAAGAGGTCTTGCAGAAATGGTGAGAAGTTTGCGGTGTTCTCCAATAAATGCAATGAAGAATGCAGGAGTAAGATTTTTCAGACTGGTATGAACGTTGAACTTGTTACCACATGGAGTTTCATGAGGCAACTAGCAGAGAAGCATTTATATACTACATAAGTGCAGTAGAAAGATCTGCTGTTTGGGTGAAATGGAGTGGGATGAGAGATATGTGGAGCATGAATTCTAATGTGGATCAATTAGTCCAAATTTTTGGTCCAAGTTTTGTCCAAATCTTGTCAGTGGTCCAAATTCACCACAAGACATTCCACATCAAATTTCATATCCAGATGGCCTATCAAGACTATTTCATCATGTGGAAATTGAATAGCCAATTTAACAGCCAATGGTCAGAGGATACTGGAAATATCCATTAATTGTGCTTCTTACTGAGTTTACAGGATTGAAAAGAGCTACAACATTTTTTCAAAGCAAATTATAACAGTAGGCAGGTAAAATCACTGGTTATAATTACCATAATTTTGAATAACAAAATTGTTACTAGATTCTCCTTGTGTGCTAACAATCTGAACAAGAACAGGACTTAAAAAAATAACAATGGAAAGGATTTAAAAAAGATTATAGCATTAGTGAATTCAAGTATGTGATTTTTAAAAGCTTGTTCCTAAATATCTATGATCATTTAAAATTACTTTCCATCCAAAGTGGCGTTCCTCAGAGTATCCATTCATTGCTGCCCACAGTGAGTTGTTGCATAGAGTTTGGGGCACTCTATTTGTATCATGTCTCCATGCATATACTTGAAGATTTATAATTGTGATGTTGGATACTCCATATGGAAAATATTTAACACAGTATGTCCTGTATTTGAGAAATACCTGGACAGTTAATATTTTTAAAATGTGTTGGGAAAATGCTGTGGTAAAGTTCACAACCATTCATTAGAATGGCCGTATTGGTTTTTGTTCTGCTTTTTAAGATTGGATGACCTGGTAGGTTCACTGTTTATTGACTATTCCTTATGGCACGAGAAAGTAATGTTGATCGATCTTCTTGAACTGCTGCAGTCGTTTTGAAAGTTACTCTCTCAGTTTTGTGGGAAGAGGTTTCCAGAATTGAGATCCAATAGTGATGCAGGAATGACAATGTATTTCCAAGTCAAGATATTGTACAATTTGAAGGGGAGCATATATATCGTGGTATTCCCATGCAGCTGAGGCTCTTGTCCTTGGGCTTGAAGGTTTAAGAAATGCTGTTGGAGAAGCCTGAGGAAGGAACTGTAACTACATTACATTGGTGGTGAAGTTTGTTTATATTTAGGATGGCAGATGATGTCCCACTCAGATGTGTTCCTTCTAAATGATGTTGAGTTTCTTGCGTGTTGTTGTAGTTGCACATGCAAATATTGGAGAATATTCCATCACATGGCAGGCAGTGAATTATTCACCACAGGATGTACAAATCACTTGTTCTTTTCGTCCACATTTATATGCCTATGTTAGTTTAATTTCTGATCAGTGCTGACCTCTACGATATTGATGGTAGGGGAATGGGTCTTGATAATACCATTGAATGTTGATTTGGTGGATAGACTTTTTCTCATTGATTGTCATTTTCTGGCACATGTGCAGTGTGAATGATACTTTCTGCTTATTGAATGTTGTCTAGGTCTTCTTGGATGTATGGACTGATTCAATTGCAGAGGAGTTGGGAATGAAAGGAAATATTCACCCCCATTTCTAGAAAGAATCGTGCCATTGAAGACGGTTTTGTCAAGCACAATCTCTTGAGGAATTCCTACAGTGATGTTGTAGCACTGGAATGAATGACTTCCAAAATCCACTACAATTTTTCTTTCAGTGAGGCATGGCTCTAACTATTTGAGTATTTTCCCCTTAGTGCTCAACTACTGATGTTTATTTTATGCATCTATAGTCTATTAATTTTGTTAGATGTTAAGCTAAACAGTTCTTCAAACTCATTGTAGGGGAGAGGGGGGGGGGGAGAGGCTGGCAGAAGGAAGAGGCAGGATTATCATTGCCTATTTCAAGAATATTTAAGCTACATTTAATTTTAATTTGCTTCCCAAGGAGAGAACTGTTATTTTCCTTTTAGCACTTTGCCAACTTGTTTGAAAATGAAAGAAAATTGGACTCCAAAACAAATATTTACATTGTGTATTTTCCATTTAGAAGATTCAATTTGAATATTAAACTCAAGTTGACATTGAAAGAGACAAACCAATCTGCTGGCATAAAAAATAATGCAGAACTTATATGAACAGCTGAGCAGAAACATTATTATTTTTCTTTGAATTGCATATTTCTGTTCTTTTCAGTGAGATGAGATGATATTTTATTTTTGCACACTTTCCTCTGGTGACATTTGTTCTAAGATTTCATTTATTGCTGTGTGACTTATGCTATTTTTCATTCTTTTACGTTGAAAATATTTATTTTTCAAATTTATCCAAGTTTTTCTTGTTGATTTCTATGTGAATGATCTGAAAATAATTTTGAAATATAAAACAAAGAATAGGAAATGGCTCTTTTAGGACCCCATTCGTTTCTACTATAAACCCTAAATTAACACCGTAAGTTTTAACTAAAAATAACTTTGTTTTCCACAATGCTGTAGGTTATGCTGTCGTTATTTTATACATTAGATGTATATGACATATTTCTCCTTTTTAAACTAAAAGTTAACAACTAGTTGGTTTGCATTACAGAAACTCATATGAAAGATTAAGGTAATGGCTTGAAATTAAATGTATTATGTCATTAATTGTGCAAGTAATGTTTATAGTTGCAGCAGGTTTTTTCAACTTAATTTGATCTTTTTAATTTTTATTTGTAGTGTGTGGCAGCATATAGATTGCATGGGTATTGACAGGCAGCATATTCCAGAAACCTACCTGTGTGATCGTTGTCAGCCTCGGTATGTACAATTAATAACATGAAACATATCATATTATTTTTCAAGATTCTATTGATAAGTTGCATGAAACTGTAATCATGTAATTATTTTTCCAGGAGTTTGGATAGAGACAGAGCTATGTTGCTGCAAACAAGGAAAAGGGAAAATATGTCAGGTAAGTGTGAATCTACAAAGTAGTGAAATGTTGTGTGAAAAGAGGAAATGTAAGATGTTAATTAATGCAAACTTGTGAACCAGCTACAGCAGAAAACACGGCCAAACTGCAAACTATTTTCGATCTGAAATTCAAACATCATACAGTGTAATGCTTTTGTATTGTTGGAGGTTTGTTGGATCCTTGACACTGGGAAGTTCTGTCAATGCATAAAACCCCAATGCATATAGTGCCCTCCATAATGTTTGGGAATAAGACCCATCATTTATTTATTTGCCTCTGTATTCCACAATTTGAGATTTGTAATTAAAAAAAAAATCATATTTGGTTAAAGTGCATATTGTCAGATTTTAATAAAGGCCATTTTTATACATTTTGGTTTCACCATGTAGAAATTACAGCAGTGTTTATTTGGGGGGCTAGTCCCCTTCAGTTTTCTCTTTGGCGTAGAAAAGGCATGCTCAATTGGGTTCAGATCGGGTGATTGACTTGGCCGCTCAAGAATTTACTATTTTTTAGCTTTGGAAAAACTCCTTTGTTGCTTTAGCAGTATGTTTGGGGTCATTGTCTTGCTGTAGAATGAACCGCCGGCCAATGAGTTTGAGGCATTTGTTTGAACTGGAGCAGATCGGATGAGTCTATACACTTCAGAATTCATTATGCTACTACCATCAGCAGTTGTATCATCAATGAAAATAAGTGAGCCAGTACCTTCAGGAGCCATGCATGCCCAGGCCATAACACCCCGCCACCGTGTTTCATAGATGAGGTGATATGCTTTGGATCTTGGGCAGTTCCTTCTCTCCTCCAGTCTTTGTCTTGCCATCATTCTGATATGTTAATCTTTGTCTCATCTGTCCACAAGACCCTTTTCCAGAACTGTGGTTGCTCTTTTAAGTACTTCTTGGCAAACTGTAACCTGATCATCCTATTTTTGCGGCTAACCAGTGGTATGCATCTTGCAGTTTAGCCTCTGTATTTCTGTTCATGAGGTCTTTGGTGGACAGTGTTCATTAACAAATCCACACCTGACTCCTGAAGAGTGTTTCTGATCTGTTGGATGGGTATTTGGGGATTTTTCTTTATTATAGAGAGCATTCTTCTGTCATCAGCTGTGGAGGTCTTCCTTGGCCTGCTAGACCCTTTGCGATTAGTAAGCTCACCAATGCTCTCTTTCTTCTTAATGATGTTCCAAACAGTTGATTTTGGTAAGCCTAAGGTTTCGCTGACGTTTCTAACAGTTTTATTCTTGTTTTTCAGTGTCTTAATGGCTTCTTTGACTTTCATTGGTATAACTTTGGTCCTCATGTTGATAAACACCTATAAAAGTTTCCAAAGGTGATGGAAAGACTAGGTGCTGAGAGCTCCCTTATACCTGCATTAAAGAGGCATTTAAACACACCTGATCAATTACAAACACCTGTGAAGCCATGTGTCCCAAACATTATGGTGCCCTGAAATGGGGGGGACTATGTATAAAAACAGCTGTAATTTCTACATGGTGAAACCAAAAAGGTATAAAAATAAAATCTGACAATGTGTACTTTAACCACATGTGATTTTTTTCTATTACAAATCTCAAATTGTGGAGTACAGAGGTAAATAAATAAATGATGGGTTTTTATCCCAAGCATTATGCAGGGCACTGTAACTGTCACAGGCTGCATAAGACTAGCAGCTGTGAAACATTTGACTGGAACATAGTTAAGGTTTAAGCTCTCGAATATTTAAAAAACACATATTTAGTTTTAGTCTAAAAGGTCTAAAGACCAGGTTAGTAAGGTCTTAGCAGGTCAGTAAGCATTTTCTGTGGAATGCAAAATAGTTAATGTTTAAAGTCAAATATTCTTTGTTAGCACTAGAGGGATCCAGCATCTGAAGTTTTTTGATTTTGATTATACAGTTTATTGAGGAAAATATTTTCTGCTTTCACAATACAGATCAAAAATAACTTTAAGGGGGTATTTCGATTTATGTAAAATCAAAAATTGACATGTACAACCATACAAAATATGTTTTACCATGTGATTTTGTTTTCAGCTGAGGATGATTTGCACTTTAAGAATTCTACTTTGATACAACATAGATGAAATGGATGTGGGCTTATCGGTGTTTAGTGGTTTGCAGACGGTTAAGAAGCTGGAGTTAGTTTATTTGAATAAATTGGACACTTTGAATGATTCTAACATTCTGTAAACTTGATTTGGCAGATTTTGCAGCGGGCAGTGTGCTAAAATGATGGGAAATTAGTTTAAATTATCACTTCCCCATGCCTTTCACTTCCATTAAAATAATTTCCTTAAAATATTTTTGTGCTAAGATTGTATTATAAGTAATGGATAGTTAGCCCAACATCCTGCTGACAGCTGGATTTCCGTATTCATGGACAGTAAGTTGCTGATAGATTAGTTTAGTTTGACACGTGGACCGAGGTACAATGAAAAGCTTTTGTCGTGTGCTAACCAGTCAGCAGAAAGACAAAACATGATTACAATCGAGCCATTTACAATAGAGACATGATAAGGGAATAACGTTTAGCGCAAGGTAAAGCCAGTAAAGTCCGATCAAGCAGAGTCCGAGAATCACCAATGAAGTAGATAGTAGTTCAGCACTGCTCTCTCGTTGTGGTAGGATGATTCAATTGCCTGATAACACTTGGGAAGAAGCTGCCCCTGAATTTGGAGGTGTGCATTTTCCCACTTCTATACCTTTTGCCTGATGGTAGAGGGGAGAAAAGAAAGTTGCCAGGGTGCAACTCGTCCTTGATTATGCTGAGGCAGCGTTGGGTATAAATGGAGTCAATAGAAGGAAGGTTGGTTTGTATGATGGTCTGGGCTGCGTTCACAATTCAATTTAAATGAATGTACTCCGCTATTGCAGGCAAATTTATCATGTCATTGAGCTAGATCATGCTGATTCACCCATTATTAATGTCTGAATCAGCAAGTAAGTTCAGAAGATTGAGGTATGACAAATGAAACCTCAGACCTGTCAGTCAATTTATGTAACTTTTCCAGTTATATTCCCTAGCCTTCCTGTTATTGTTATTGTTTATATGCTTGCGGTATTTAAATGTGAATTGTCATTATACTTGTTACAGAAAATTATGGGTAGATTTTAAAGCCAAGCACTTTTAAATAATAGGATCATTCTTAATTGATTATTAAGAATGATTGGATCAGAAGTGAGAACCGTTTTAGCTGTTGGGTCTCATTTCTGCTGTAGGGTATTGTCAAGTTTTGTTTTGAATGTATTTTCTTTCTGTTAGTTTTCCCTTCTTTAATCCATTGTTTTTCCCTCGATGCTTTTATTTCTGTGCCAGACTATAATTTGACTGTTATAATACTTCCTGAACTAACTTTTGGTGTATTTTCTAATCCTTAATACTCCTCTATTACAAATAAACAACTGGTACCATTGTCCAATAATTCTTAAATTCTATTGTACACTTTATTAGTTCACCTTTTAATTACTCGACGTGCAAACCTTTATAGAAGAAAATTCACTTGTGGTGCAAATCATACTGCAAATATAGAAAATGCTGCTGATCTTTTACAGTTTACACAACATCTGTGAAGTAAAAAATAGATTAATGTTTTGAGTCAATGACAATCAGAACTGGAAAAGTGAGGAAAAATGGCCTGTTTAAAGTTGCAGGGAAGAATAGCGATAGACAGTACAAATTTAATATAAACAATGGTAGAACAAATGTTGTAAAAGGAGGGAGGTGACAGAGAGCAGTTAGTGAAGGGTGAAAAAATAAAGAGTATGATGGAATTGTGAGATGCAGAATACAGCAGTTCTGGAAATCCTGAAATAAAAGTGAATACTGGAAATACCCAGTACATCAGAAAACATCTGTGGAGAGACCTGGACACCTCCTTCTACTTACCCTTGGACCATGACCGCACTGACGAGCACCAGGCCACCATTTCTAGCACCATCACCGACTTCATCAATTCCCACGCCCTGCCCGACCAAGCTTCCAACCTCATCGTTCCCCAGCCCCGCACGGCCCGTTTTTACCTTCTCCCCAAAATCCACAAACCCGGCTCTCCCGGCAGACCCATTGTCTCTGTGTGTTCATGCCCCACCGAACTCATCTCCACATACCTTGACTCCATCCTATCCCCCTTGGTCAAACCCCTTCCCACCTATGTTCTAGACACCTCAGACACTTTCCGCCGCCTCCATGCATTCCACTCTCTAGGCCCTCACCTCCTCATCTTCACCATGGATGTCAAGTCACTATACACCTCCATCCCCCACCAGGATGGCCTCAAAGCTCTTCCTCGACCAGAGGAGCAACCTATACCCACCCACTGACACTCTCCTCCACTTAGTCCTCACCCTCAACAACTTTACATTTGACTCCTCCCATTTCCTCCAAACACAAGGCGTAGCTATGGGCACACGCATGGGCCCCAGCTACGCCTGCCTCTTTGTCGGGTACGTTGAACAATCCTTGTTCAATACGTACCAGGGCCCCATCCCCGACCTCTATCTCCGTTACATTGACGACTGCTTTGGGGCCACCTCCTGCACCTACACACAACTGAGTGACTTCATCCACTTCACCACCAACTTCCACCCGGCACTCCAATACACCTGGACCATTTCCGACACTTCCCTACCATTCCTTGACCTCACTATCTCCATCGCAGGGGACAGACTCCTGACCGACATACATTACAAACCCACTGACTCACATGGCTATCTGGACTACACGTCTTCCCACCCTGCCCCCTGTAAAGACTCCATCCCCTACTCCCAATTCCTCCGCCTACGCCGCATCTGTTCCCAGGATGAGACATTCCATACCAGGGCATTGGAAATGTCCTCGTTCTTCAGGGAACGGGGATTCCTCTCCGCCACCATAGATAAAGCTCACACCAGGGTCTCATCCATACCCCGTAACACTGCTCTCTCTCCCCATCCCCGCACTCGCAACAAGGGCAGAGTCCCTCTGGTCCTCACCTTTCACCCCACCAGCCGGCAAATACAACACATAATCCTCCACCATTTCCGCCACCTCCAACGTGACCCCACCACTCGCCACATCTTCCCATCTCCTCCCATGTCTGCCTCCCGCAAAGACCGCTCCCTCCGCAACTCCCTTGTCAATTCTTCCCTTCCCTCCCGCACCACCCCCTCCCCGGGCACTTTCCGTTGCAACCGCAAGAAATGCAACACCTGTCCCTTCACCTCCCCCCTCGACTCCATTCAAGGACCCAAGCAATCGTTCCAGGTGCGACAAAGGTTCACCTGCATCTCCTCCAACCTCATCTACTGCATCCGCTGCTCTAGGTGTCAGCTGATTTACATCGGGGAGACTAAGCGTAGGTTGGGCGATCGTTTCGCCGAACACCTCCACTCAGTCCGCAATAACCAACCTGACCTCCCGGTGGCTCAGCACTTCAACTCCCCCTCCCATTCCCAATCCGACCTCTCTGTCCTGGGTCTCCTCCATTGCCAGAGTGAGCAACACCGGAAATTGGAGGAACAGCACCTTATATTCCGCCTGGGGACATTGCATCCGGATGGCATTAACATTGAATTCTCCCAATTTTGCTAGCCCTTGCTGTCTCCTCCCCTTCCTTAACCCTCTAGCTGTCTCCTCCCACCCGCCCGCGGGCTCCTCCTCCTCCGCATTTCCTTCCTTCTCCCCCCCCCCCCCACCCCCCATCAGTCTGAAGAAGGGTTTCGGCCCGAAACGTCGCCCATTTCCTTCGCTCCATAGATGCTGCTGCACCCGCTGAGTTTCTCCAGCAATTTTGTGTACCTGTGGAGAGACAAAACATTGGTTAACGATGCAAGTGAAGGAACTTGCACCAGAACTGGACAAGTCCGAAAGGCTGGTTATCTGAAATTACTGAGGCTGCAACATGCCTAAACAGATGATGAGGTGCTATTCCATGAGCTTATGTTGGTTGGGCTTTGATTAAACATTGGAGAACAAAGTCAAATAAGTGTGATAGTAGGAAGGAGATTTGAAGTAGCAATTAAAGTTTGGGGTTATCCTTTCAGCCAAAATGGGGGGTTCTCTAAAGCAGGCACCTGATTTATGTTTGATTTATCCATCGTACAAGAAATACACTGGATAAATCAAATCATGAGCACCTGTTGCCATGCAATAAAATGGTAGTGAATTGCTGGTTCACCTGGAAGAGCTGCTTAGGTCCCTGAACATTGGAAAGAGACAAAATAAAAGCAAAATGGTGCATTGTCTCTTTGTGGGGAAAGTACTGGGGACAGGGAATTATAGGGAATGAACCAGAGTTTGGAGGAGGTAATGGTACTTTTAAAAAGGTTAAAATGAAAACTAAGGATAATGTGTCTGGTTATGGAATATTGTTGAAAGAAAATATAGGGAATGATACGTTGATGCTGGTGGGTGAGGAGGTGCAGTCCAGAGAAACATTTCCTTGCCTTTCTGAGAGAAAACAAGATGAGAGCAAAAATGCAGGAAATAAAGGAGATTGGTTGTGAGCCACATCAATTATAGGTGAAGGAAAGCCCCAGAAAATACATATATCATAAGATGACTTGACCGTATAATTTTCTTTCATCAACTTGTGTCTGAAAGTGTCTGTTCCACTTCAATTTTAGTCTTCCATTTGCCACAGCTGAATATCACTTTGACTGTGATAAAAAGTTACCAAAGTGCTGCAAATGTTTTAATCATTTTAGGTTTGATTTGCATTTAACTTTTTTTAATTTCAGACCACAACAGAAAACAATACTTAATCTATTAAATACTCAATATTCTAATTTGCAGTATTTATGTGAGGCTCATTTGTTCATTTGCCATCATTTTCTATCTGTAAAATTTCTCTTGAGTTCTTTTCGATCTCGCCTATTTCCTGCTTTTTTTGTATCTCCTTTGTCAACTTATTTTCATGGTACATGTGTTGGTTGACAATTTAAAGGTTGTCCTGTCTAGGTATGTCTCAAAATCACGATCTTTAACCACTCCTCAAAAGATCACTCTTGCTCTTATTCCTTCCAACTACTGCATCATCTCTAAATTTTTTTTTTCCAAATGTCCTTGAGGATCATGGCTTTCCAAATCAACACTTACCATCCTTCATTGCAGAGTTTGAAATTTTGAAATTGGGTTTTTTGTCCCTTTAAATGTATTCAAGTAACCTTAACTCGTGTGCATGTGTGTGTGTAAAAATGTGATTATAATTGTGATAGATTAGCACGTCTTTTTTTCAGTCTGTATGCAGTCCCATTGGACATCATCAACTTGCAATCCATGTTCTCCATTTTTCAGGATAATTCTTAATTGAATACTAACATACTTGTCTTGGATTAGAAATGATAATTTTTTTTAACATTTCTTTTGTAGGGAATTTTCAAGTTTTTGGGTTTTTTTTAATGCATTTTCCTTCTGTTAGTTTTTCCTTCTTTCATCCATTGTTTTCCCCTCTAATTGTGCTTTTCCATTTCCAGTCTATAATTTGATTATTGTGTCTCAATATTTCACTTTGGTAGGACTGTCCTGATTTTACGTTTGTATACACAAAGTTCACCAAGTGCATGTGTAGCAATTGCTTATCTTCCCTGGTCTGCCACATTACTGCCACAGTCTTCAGAGAGCCATGCTAGAAAACACTTGAAATAATTAAATGCAGTTGATAATTAAATATAGTTAATTCAGAAAATGTAAATTGTCTGAAATAGTTGCCTCCTCCCTCAGAGCTATTCCTGTCCACTGACCTGCACCAGAAAACTAGTTGGCGTCAGCATCCAGATTTTGCAGTGAAATTGCTAAGAACTACTGGAACTTGGCGATTTGATCGAACATAGAACAGTACAGCACAGGAACAGGCCACTTGGCTCACAGTGGCTGTGCCGATCAAGGCGCCAATTTAAGTTGCGCACCTGCCTGCACGTGGTCTATATTTCCGGCCTGTTCATGTCTTAATACCTCTTAAACATTACTATCGTTTCTACTTGCACCACTTCCACTGGCAGTGCATTCCAGGTACCTACCACTCTCTGTGTGTAAGTAACTGCAGTGTATGTAACTCTGTTTCTTGAGTAACTTTCTGTGTGTAAGTAACTTGAGTGGCAATTGGATGGATTGGAATTGTCATGCTTCTTGTGGATTTCATGTACCTGGGCAATTTTCCTCTCTGTTCGATGGATGTGGGTCTTGTAACTGTACTTGGAACAGCTTGTTTTGAGCTGCAGACTGGGAAACACAAGGTTACAACACCAGCTCCAGGATGTTATCCGTGTCCAAGGCTTTTTCATATCCATTGCATTTACAATTTCTTGGTACAAGGTGAGATGACGGAAATTGGCTGAAGAATTGTTTCTGTGATGGCAGGAACCTAAAGGGGGAGACCGGGAGGAATAAAGTACTTGTCATTACTGGTTATTGTTCAAATTTGTTTTCTTCAACCATCTTTGAGAATGGGATGTTCATGGTCACATAATCATAGGGAAGTGCAGCACGGAAACAGGTCCATCGCCCCATTGTGTCTGCACTGTCCACCAACCGCCCATTTACACCTATCCAACATTAATCCCATTTTTATTTGACCCACATCCCCAACAGCTCCCTCCAGATGGTGTTTCCCTCTGTTAATTAACTGATCTCACTCATCCATGGCTGAATGTATAGAATAGTGGATATTTTGGTGTGATGGATTAGTTTTGAAATACTTAACTCTATTTGCAGCATGCTGCTTCCACAATGTGGTATGCATGCTGTGTCATAGCATCATTAAGAATATTGCATTTAGTACATTGCCCTGATCTAGGATTGGTCCTCTAATTTATTTGCTTGTGATAGATTGATGGATATGCTAGGCCATGGCTATAAATTGTGGAATGTAATTCTGCTGTTACCAATGGCCATCCAGTTTGTTGTAGATGTTTAGATTTAAGCCACCAGTCCTATTTTGAACGTATCCCACTTTGCATAAAAGTACTGTCATAAGAATAATGCCATTCTCATTATGAAGATGATAATGCCTCCAGTAGGGCTGTGCAGAGATGATGCATAGGCGTATCTGTAACAAGCAAAACAGTGTTCTCTGGTGAGATTGGGCCCAAAATAGTTTACTTCACCTTGGCTCATTCACCATCAATTGTATGCCCGGTCTGACTATTTTGGTCAGTAGTTGTGATACCATGTCATCCTTGGTGATAGAGATTGAAGTCTCTCAGCTAAATTACAATCTGCATGCTTGCTATGTTTAGTGCTCCTTTCAAGTTGTTCAACGTGGAAAAGTACTGATTCATTACGTATGTTTATAATATTCAGTGCTATTTTTAAAGAGTGGTAAACGATTGGAATCGTCCATTGTTTTGTAACTCCATTGCAGTTATTAACAGTTCTGTAAATTCAATCCTGTCATAACCTTTCATCCCTTAGGTGAATTTGTTGGGATGCATTGTACCTTGTACAAACTCCATTCTCTGTTGCCAATCTGCATAGTTCTTCAGTTACACTTAACCATATTCTGGACAGGTTAATCATTTGCTCTTTGAATTAATTTAAAAACCCCAATTTAATGAAGCTCAGAATCAATTAGTTGCACATTTTTTTCTTATCTGTAAAACACTAATAAAAGTACGTATCTATGTAACATATCTTTAATTCTACTATTCTAGATCTGTCTTTCAACTTCATTACAGATGTTTACAGTCTGTACAATCTGTTGATATATTCCGGTTAATTTCAGTTCATTATGCCCATCGTTTGGTGTTTTATGTTAAGTTTGTTCATTTCTCTGTGCCTCCCACCATATCATTTGTATGAGTAAGGACAGGTTCCACTGTATTATCACTGGCACGTACCTTGCTGAATCTTGCTATTTTGAGAAATAGCCTAACACCTATCTGTTCCTGTTTGTTACCTGTGCTATCTAAATCTATAGTTAATAACATGAACCTTCACAAAAAAATCAAAGGTTTTTATCTTTTTACTTTAAAAAATATCACATTTATTACATTCCCTTTGTCCACAAAGATACAAATTAATCAGTTACTATATACCCTTTACAAACTGTCCCTTTTGAAGTGTTCCCTCAATATGATCGCTAACAGTATACTGATGTGAGGATAACTGGTCCATCGGTATCTGGCTTATCCCTTTCCCCTTTTTTGAACAGGAGTTAACATTCGCAACCCTCCAGTCCTTTGGTACAATTCCTGTTTCCAACGAATTTTGGAAAATTATGGTTAGTACATCTGCTATTTCATCACTTAATTTCCCTCCATATTCTGGAATGTCGACCATCTGGACCTGGTGATTTATCACCTTTAATTCCTATTAACCCGTCTTTTTAAAGCAATAAATATATCTGCTAATTTTCCACCTTATCCTCTTGTTCTTTCTACACCTCTTAATATGGTATCAATGTATTTGTTGAGCATCGCTTATTATTTTCCATTCTTTTTTGTTCTTAATGAATAAAATGTGAAACAGATTATGAAATGCAAAGCAAATTTCTTTGAAGTGACAACCTGACACAGTTTCATGATACATTCAGATTCTAACCTTAATGATTAAAATGCTGCATTTAATAATATTAGTTCCACTGGTTTATCCCTGAGGTAAAGAACCAAATACTTATTTTGGCAATCTATAAAATATCATATCCCTTTGTTGGATTTTATTTTAATCCAATCATACAAAAAAATGTCATAAAATACTGCATTTTGAATAGTAGAGCAGTTATCTTTTATGTATTGATTTGTATATGCTTGCTCCACATGTCACTGTGTCGGGTTCATAATATTTGTACTTGCTTCCATGTGCCATTTTGTTGGAGATGTGCAGATTTAAAATGCGTATAACCTTGATTATCCAGCATATTGGTGGCAGCTCTCTCGCTAAACCTCACCATTCTCCATTAATGCAAGTAGGTAGAATACGGAAAGTGCCAAATACTCTTATGCTTAATTCACTCATTACACATTGGGCACTGCAATACTCGACCTAATCCGATAAATCTCTACGTCTCAATTTATTTTGCAGACCAGACTTGTAATTGTTTGATACACCAATAGCATCCTCTGCACCTGAACACAACTACCTGTTCAGTGAATTTCACTAATGAAACTACTGACATTAGAATTCATGCAAATATTGTTTAAGGGTGTCCTTTCTTGAATGGTCTGGGAGTTAACATAACATTGATTAATTTGTTTCTGCAACAGAGATCGCACCATCTGTAATCTTGAGTCCTCAAAATATTCTCATAAATTTCAGAATATTCTCATAGTAAACGATAGAAGAATGGATAATTGAGGTTATATTTTAAAATATGTAATATTTTTTTATTTTGGCCCTTTGTACAAATGCTTATGTATATAGGAGTGCAGGTTTGTTTCAGATTTTGTTTTCTTCTTTTAAATAGACGGCGATACCAGTGCAACAGAAAGTGGAGATGAGGTACCTGTGGAGCTATACACTGCCTTTCAGCAAATCCCTACAACTATCACATTAACAGCCACAAGGGTAACAAAGGTAAATGAGAAAAAGCGAAAGAAAAGTGGAGACAAAGAACAGTTTGCTGCAAAATCAAGAAAGGCAAGTAGAATTTGTCCAGTCATATTCTGTTTTTTTTTAATAATGTTCGACAACTAGAGAGAGCTGCACTAACTAACGGGAAAAAAATATCCACTAAGAGTTAGTTTAACTGAAGGTTAATTTTGTACCATAATTCTCAGGTCTTTGGACTATGTTGCATTGACAAAAACATTTCAAGATTATTTTAATAGTTTGTGAAAGTCTGGTTTTGTAAACTTTTAAAGCTATTAACAAGTTGCCGACAAATACTTGGAAATCCCTGTCCCCCGTTCCCCACACCCAGGCACTTTCAAGTTAAACAAAGAAATATGTTCTAAAGTTTATTGGATGTAAAATCAAACCATTTAATTTATACAAAATATTAAAACCGATAGAATAGGCTTGGCTTGTATATCAATAGTGTAAATACAGAGGAGTTACTTTCTGATTAATCTGCCAACCAACCAAAAGTGCAAGCAAAAGTCAATGACAGTGTACAGGGAAGCTTTGACTATAATCTTTCTCATTGATCAGCATTTGCAATTCTGAATTGTCACCTTTGAGAGCACGACTTAACCTAGATTCAGGAATTTGGCTATAACATTCATCAGGATGATTGCCCAAGTATTTAAGAAGGAACTGCAGATTCTGGAAAATCGAAGGTACACAAAAATACTGGAGAAACTCAGCGGGTGCAGCAGCATCTATGGGGTGAAGGAGATAGGGAACGTTTCGGGCCGAAACCCTTCTTCAGACTCAAGATTGCCCAAGTATATTGACTGGTTCGGTTTGTGCTGGATGCAATCATGTTCTCTAGAATGCAATTGGATGCATTGTTTAAACTGCTAGCTTCCTTTTGTTTCGTAAGGAACTGCAGATGTTGGTTTAAACCTAAGATAGACACACAAAGCTGGAGTAACTCAGTGGGACAAAACAACATTTTATCCCGCTGAGTTACTCCAGCTTTTTGTGTCTAGCTTCCTTTTGTTGTTCGTCTGAATAGTTTGGTTGACACATTGACAACTTTCTTCATACAAAGTTGATGGCATTTCTTATCTTTCATGAGAGATCATAATCAGTGGTTGCGAGTCCCTTACCAGTATCTTAATTGAATCTAGGCTCTCATTCCATTGCAGTACTATGGACGTGCTGCTTTACTACAGGTTTCATGCTTTTGTTAAGATGTCAATCAAAGGCACTTTGTTGCTTCATTAATTCAGGTAGCACTATTTTGAAGCAGACTTATTCCTGTTGTATTGATCATTTCTTTTATCAGAAAATATGCTTCCTAAAAGTAATTCAAGGTTAATCTATGGGATACTGTTGTCGGCTGCATGAACCTGCCAGTTAAAAAAAAAAGGGGGGGGGGGGGGGGTGGTAGGGCCTCTGTCCCACTGCGGGGACCTAATTCGCGAGTTTAGAAGAGTTTGCCCTTGACTCATACTCGCAACATGGTCGACACAAGGTCCTAGGATGTCTTTGTAACTCTCCTTCATGTTCGAGAGTAGTCCCCGCGTACTCGAGGCCTCAGTTAGGTCACGTCATTTTTTAGTCGAGGTAGGTCGTAATGCTATTGAAGGTATTCAAAGGTAATAGCTCGTTTTTAAAAGCAGACAAATCCACTTCGTGCAGCGCATTTATCAGGTTCTCATACTGTCCCAACCTGAATCTCCTTTGCAAGAGGGGCTTCACCCACTGAGACCTCTTCTTGGGCTTCCTCTTCACCCTTGTTCTTGCCCTTCTGCCTTTAGACTGCACAAGCAAAAGGTCTTCTGCAAACAGCAGGAATTGTATTTTTACTGCCATCATCCTCCTCACCAGTTCCTTCCTTGCACGCATGGCTCAGAATGATTTTACAAAAAAACAACCTGGCAGCCATTTTATAGTGAAAAACAAATTGTAAAGATGACATCATTTTCTCAGGTGATCATTTGAGCTGTAGCCACTCGTCGCTATTCGTAGTTGGTTTTCGGTGTAGTCGACTGAGGTCGAAGGGGGTCGTCCTCACTCTCTACTATTCAGGGTCCAATTTGCCAGAGCCCATCGTCGAGTAAATCATAGATAGTCAAAGCAAGTTTTGAACATAGTCGAAGGAGGTCTTCTACATAGTCGAATGAGGTCTTCAACATATTCGTAGGAGGTTCTCTACATAATTGAGGAAGGTCGAAGGAGGTGTTCTACTTCGGCGAATCAACATGACCATGACACTTTTTCATACTCTCCTAAACTCTACTACACTCGCAAACTAGGTCCCCGCAGTGGGACAGGCCCTAAGTGCTGTTTAGATGATGCAAAGAGGGGGATCGGGAGAGATGAAACACCCCATAAATTTGTAAAATCAGAGATCCAACAGCATTTGACAGCTGTTAATAACATCACACAGCAAAGTTATGAGTATATATTTACTTTATTATGTTTTTGTTCATTTTAAACAGGCCCTATGCCTATTATTTTCTCATTATTCTGTCCTTTGAACCCTGTAAATCTGAATGCATGTATCATCAGACTCCGCAGATTACTTTCTTATTTTACACATGTTTTTAATCTCCTTTATTTGAGTTTGTTTCCTGGTATTCAGTATAGGCTCACTTATGTGGTAAAGCAACCATTGTGGGAAAATTAAGGGTAAATTGAGAGAGGGATATGAATTTATGTTGCCTGATTTAAATGTTGTCACAAAATTGTAGATAATTTTATACTGTACATAAGACTACCCAAGTTGCTACAGTAACACTGCAACACAACGTGGTCATAGTTTGCTTGGTATATATAAAATCGCCCATAGAAGCGACACTTGCGCATGACAGAGAAATGCAATATGTTTCCTATGGTCTCCTGTGTTGTATTTCACAATTTCGCTTTTGTGTTTAAAATTTGAACAGATTATATCGTTCCAGATAATAAAAGCCTCTATTCAGATTAGTTCTGTTTTGTATAGTTGGAGTTTAGCTCCATAATATTTTTTTTAAGGCTTCAAATTGAAGCAAAATTTGTGTAAAAGCTGGCTTTTATTTGCAAATTTTATTCACAATTTGAATAAATTTACTATTTAATAAAATTAGAAATAGCACTTCATTTTTGTGGTACTCTTGAGGAAAGGACATAAAAAGAGGGTAGGATAGCTGTAAAGTAAAATTCAAGACAAAATTGCATATAACTTTAAAAAAAGAAGCAAAATAAATTAAATAATTTTATTTAACTTGTTTGCTTTGTCGTAACTTGGAAATTTCCAGGAAAATTTGGGATCATTTCTGGAGATGTGTCGATTTAGTGGCATCCTGTAAATGTGCTGGGCTCAAAATTATTTAAACCATTGAACAATGTTATACATTTGTGAAATTATGTTTCCAAATGGATTTACATTGCTCCAAGACCTGGGCACTTCCTAAGTTGATTCAAGCTAGGGCTAGGGATAGGTGTCTGGTAACCGTTACAGAACTGTTGACATCATTAATAATGCAATGTTGTTTTAAAACAAATTTTGTCATGCAACATTCAGTCTTATTTCCAAATTACATTTGTCATTGCTCACTCGTAAATGAATCAGGTTTTCATATCAATGCTATGTTTGCCTCTTGGTTCTTGGTTTCTTGGTCCTCCAAAATATTCCAAATGGAATTTAAACTGGAGGTGGGGCCTCCACTGTGATGAAAGGTCACACTGCATTTAGTTGAGCCTGCACTGCATTGTACCTGGTGATTGTCGAGCAATATAGCTCAGGAATAGGCCTTACAGCCCACGATACATGTGTTGATCAGGATGCCAAACGATTCACTTCTGTCTGCACGTGATCCATATCCCTACATTCTCTGTATATCCATGCACTTATCTAAAAGCATCTTAAACGCCACCATCGTATCTGTTTCCACTGCCGCCTGTGCTCCAGGTACCTACCACTTTGTGTGTTTCATAAAAACTTGCACTGCACATCTCCTTTAAATATTTTTCTCTCATCTTAACACTATGCACTTGTGTATTTGATATTTCCACCCTGGGAAATAGATTCTGACAGTCTACCCTCTCTATGTATTATAATTTTATAAACTTCTATTAGATCTTCCCCCCACTCCCCCAAAGTCTGATGCTCCAGAGAAAACAATCCAAGTTTGCTCAATACTTCCTTGTAGCTAATATCCTCTAATCCAGGCAGCATCCAAGTAAATATCTTTTGCACCATCTCCACATTTCCATATCCTTTCTGGAATGAGGTGACCAGAAAGGTGCATAATAGTCCAGATGCTGTCTGACCAAATGTTTATTCCCTAACCTTTATACTCAGTGACCCGATGAAGATAGACATACCACACGCTACCTCTACCACTCTATACACGTGTGCTGCTACTTTTAATAAGCTATGGTATTGAACCTCAAGATTCCTGTGTATATCAGTGCTTTTAAAGATCTCGCCATTAGACTTTCCCCTTACATTCCCCTTACTTAAAGTGCAACACCTCATATTTGCCCAGATTAAACTCGACATCTGCCATTACTCCACCCATATCTGTAACTGATCTATGTACTATGGTATGCTTTTACAGCCATCTTCACTGTCTGCAACCCCTCAAATGATTATGTTGCCTGGTAAAATTACTAACCAGCCCATGTACATTTTCATTTTAGTCATTTATATATATTACAAACAAGAGGTCCCAGCATTGATAACTTTGGAATACCATTGGTCACAGACCTTCAACCAGAATAACACACTTCCATCTCTACCCTCTTTCTTCTATGGGATACCATTTTATGATGAACAGAAATACTGGAGAAACTCAGCGGGTGAGGCAGCATCTATGGAGCGAAGGAAATATGCAACGTTTTGGGTCGAAACCTTCAGACTGATGTGGGGGGGGGGCGTGGGGGGAAGGCGGGAAGAAGAAAGGAAGAGGAGGAGACAGTGGGCTGAGGGAGACCTGAGAAGGAGAGGAGAAAGCAGGGACTACCTGAAATTATAGGTCAATGTTCATACCGCTGGGGTGTAAACTGCCCAAGCGAAATATGAGGTGCTGGTCAATTTACGGTGGGCCTCACTCTGGCCATGGAGGAGGCCCAGGACAGGAAGGTCGGATTCGGAATGGGAGGGGGAGTTGAAGTGCTGAACCACCGGGAGATCAGGTTGGTTATTGCGAAACGAGCGGAGGTGTTGGGCGAAACGATCGACAAAAGCCTACGCTTGGTCTCACCGATGTAGAGCAGCTGACACCTAGAGCAGCGGATGCAATAGATGAGGTTGGAGGAGGTGCAGATGAACCTCTGCTGCATCTGGAAAGACTGGGAGACTTCTTCCCACCCACACCCCCCCCTCCCGCCACTCTCGCATCAGTCTGAAGAAGGGTCTCGACCCGAAACGTTGCCCATTTCCTTCGCTCCATAGATGCTGCCTCACCTGCTGAGTTTCCCCAGGATTTTTGTCTACCTTCGATTTTCCAGCATCTGCAGTTCCTTCTTAAACACTTCATTTTAAGGCTTCATTTTGCCCCTCCAAATTCCCTGCTTGAATTGTTTCCTGCTATTATTTATATTCCTCAAAGGCTGAGTCTGATTTCATTTTCCTAATACTTGCCTTTGTCTCCTTTTTCTTTAAGGACAAATTTATAATTTTTCATGTCATCCATGGTTCCCTTAAACGATTCCCTCATGTCAGATGTAGATGTACTCAATCACAGTTGTTTCCAGTGTATTCTCCGAGCACCTACCTAATAATAATATTGTAATTTGCCCTCTCCCAATTTAGTACTTCCCCCAAGGTCCAGACTTATCCTTATTTATAACTAATTTAAAGTTCAATGTAGCAGTGGAACTACAGTAAAGAAACTCACTAACAATGAACCATTTAAAGACAGAGAATAGATCCTAAGATCTAAGGAAATGTCATTTTCACTTAATTTTAAATTCATTGTTTGCATCTGAGGAAAATAATCACAAAGGTAATTATGCTTTTAGGCAGTCAAGGAAAAAGATGAGAAAGTAACCCTTGCTAATCAAGGCGATTTGTCAGTGTGTTCACTGTTGTGAATGCACTGCCGTCACATCTGTGTTTGATCTTTCTCTAAGGGGAGGCCATAATGACGGAATAACATTGTGGCGGCTCATGGACATTTGATTCTGACGATTGGATTTCTATATCCGTGTAATAAGAATGGTAAGAGGCTGTGCAAACTGGATGAGATACCATGGCACTGATTTTTCTTTCTATGAATGGCCCCCAAAGGTGCATTTTCAATTCACTCTTGCTTCTTTAGGAGGCATGATAAAGTAGATGCTAATTTATTAGATCAGCAGATTGATTTCTGGATCATTGATCTGGAGCTGGAAAATTAAATTCAAATATTTAAAGAACTAATCTCAGTCAGGGTATCACCAAACCACTAGATTGTTGTAAAACTCCATCATGTCTTTCGTGGAAGGGAATCTGCCATTTTTGCCCAGCCTGCCTTGTATATGAACCAAGCTAGAGTCGCCAAGATGTTTGATGCTTAATTGCCTCCTCAGTTCAGGTGCACTTAGGAATGGTCAGTAAATTCTGGCATTTACGGTGACGTCCACATCCAGTGAATGAAGCATTTCAAAGAACTATGCATGCATAAATTATGATTGTTAAAACTGAAGGAAAAGATGTGTGTTCACAATCGTAGATGATTGTATGATCTCCACAATCTTCAGCCACAGAGGCCAAATGTCAGGATTTTATAAAAGTTTGCATTCACTGTGAGGGTGGGTAAAGTGTGAACTATAATGCAATGGGACACAATGGAGTCCCCCTCCACCGTGATAATTGCAAACATTGGTCATCGTGCTACCCTCTAAGTTAAGTCAATTGCCTTTCCTTTTATTGGATTAATTAAAGTAAATGCTATAGCTAGCATCTGTGTTTTAATTTGTCATATTTTTTTCATGTTGCACTGACTTTATACTGTGCTTTTGATTACTGCACAATTTTTAATTTACAAACTTTGAATATCTCCTTTCAGTGCTCTGCCAAATATGTGCCTTTCACATTGATAGTAAAGGTTAAAGAAAATGTTTCTTTCAACTTAAAACATTACATGAAAAGTGTTTACCATTGAAAGCAAAAAGTATTTAATTGAGAAGAATTGAGGACAAAATTGAACAATCTTCAACATAACAATTAACTGAAATTGGTCCATGTTTTATAATCTATTCAGCAAACTGTCACACTTGTTTCTGTGTAGACTTCATGGTTCTCCCATTGCATTGCGATTTTCCTCAACTTCCCTTTCTGACAAAGGGAAGCAGATCACCTTTTTTGTATGCACATTAATTTAAAGGAGCATCTGCAGATTGTGAAAGCTCTCTGTTGAGCATGGCAAGTGTGTTGCCTGAGAGCATGTGGTAGGAGAAAAAACCGTGGCAGCCTGAGGGAGAAGGTCTTTAAACCTTTGCTATCTTATGGTTTTCACTTAAGACCAGTCAGACAATGCACTGTTTTTACCACTGTTCCAATAACCACAGAATCTGGGATAGGAAAATTAAACAGTTGTCTGTTGCTCAATGATTCAGGTGAAGTCCAATTTCAGTTGACACAGAACAGCAACCTGCTCACATTAAAGATTTCTACTTTCTACGGATCACATTTAACAGAACTTGGCCTGAGACTCCAGAGTTGCACAATGGTTTCATTGAAACAGAAATCTGCTTCATCAGAGCATCCAGTGGCTAGCGTAGGGAGGTTGCACGGCAGTCGGGTCACGACCCATGACCCGTACTGTTGCTACGCTACGCCAACAGGAGTACACGCGATGAACTGCAGGTAAGCACTGACCATTGTTTCCAGCATTGCGGGCCCGTTAAAACCAGCTGAAATGGTCAATTTTTGTGCTGTAAATAATTATGGAAATCGGGATAAGCGTGAGAGACTTTTATCCTCCTTCAGAATTCCAAAAGTGATGAGAAATGACAGTAGATAGAAGCGAGAACTGAAGGGACAACAACAGCCAAAGTGCTTGGCGAACATTGCGTTTGCTCACTGCATTTCATCAACAGTAAGGCATTATTTGTGTTTTTTCTTGATTCCTTTGGCATCTAAAAAGTTTCAGAAGTGATAAATCTGGCTGTAAAATTTTTAAATCACCCATGGTTCTCAAGTGGGTTTTTACATACAAAAAGATAGCGCCTCTGAAGCAACATTTATCATTTAAAAAAGAAATCGCAAACCATACATGGGTTTTGAATTACATTTTACTCAGATGCAAGCCAAGGAATGGCATAATTGTTGGCTGTTAATTGGACATAATCAACCTCAGCAAACTGACAATATCCTATTGAAAGGGAGTGGGTGTTTAAGCTGTCAGGCCATTTTATTATTTGCCAAAATATACATCTCAATAGCATAATGATAGAAGACTTACTTTTCCAAACACCACTCGTAAGTCTGGATATTTTTTTAATGATAAATTTAGCTTCAGAAGCGTTTCTTTTTGCATGTAAAAATCCACCAGAACCACGGGCGATTTTAAAATTTTACAGCCAGATTTATCACTTCTAAGACTTTTTAGAGATCAAAGGAATCAAGAAAAAACACAAATAATGCCTTACTGTTGATGAAATACAGTGAGCAAACGCGATAATTCCCAATATTTTCAATTTCGATATCTGCACGGCCAATGTTCACCAAGCACTTTAGCTGTTGTTGTCCCTTCAGCTCTCGCTTCTCTTTACCTTCATTTCGCTTCACTTTAGGAATTCTGAAGTTGGGTACATGCTTACCCTGACTTTCACAATTTTTTACAGTGCAAACATTCACAATTTTGGCGATTTTTAACAGGTATGAAAGTGCGAGTTTCGTGTATTAACAACATATACCGGAAGCTGCGATGTCCTCCAGATGGATTGAGCAGCTCCGTGCGGCAAGCCCTATGAACCGGTGACCTTACGTGCAACCCCCCCCCATAGAAGTGTGCATCACCTCCAGACTAAGAATCTGGATAACTGGCTCTGCATAATTCACTTTGTGATGTTTGATGTGGATCCCTCAATGTACCTAGTTATCTGATGCATTCAGTCTGACATGCTGGACATTCCAAGAAACATTTTGTTGTGCATCTCCACTGACCTTTTGAAAGTTTCTCTAATTCTCCAGTGATTCCTCTGCAATAGTACCACTGTCAGAGGCATTCTTCAGTGGTCTTCAATTGTCTCTCCTCATTTACAAAATCAAACCTGATGATTGGCAAGAAGGAGCACAGCTACAATGATTATATTTTTCATCAGTGAATATGACTAACGCACTTTAGGCGGAGGGGTCATTTTGATGACGAAGTGTGATGTTTAAAAGCATAAAGTAGTTGCATACAGAGGAAGTGGCGGCGCTGCCTAAGCAGCAGCGGCTCGCCTGCAGTCCGTTTATCTTTTCTTTTTGTCTTTTTCTTTGTCTTGTTATGGGTATGTTTTTGGTTTATTTTTAGTTGTGTATATGTGGGAGGTGGGGGAAACTTTTTAAATCTCTTCCTTGAACGGGGACGCGACCTTTCCATTGTCGTGTCTCCGTTTCGCTGGGGCCTAACATCGTGGAGCTGGCGGCCTCCAACTGGAATCGATCTGATGACTCCGGTCGCAGATCCTGTGGACTTACCATCACGGAGCTGGCTGACTTCGGAGGCTGTGGTGGAGCTGTGGCTGCGACCCGACTTCGGAGCTTCAGAGGCTTCGGTCGCAGGCCCTGTGGACGTTAACATCGGGAGCTCGCAGGTCCCTGGTAGGAGACCGATTTTCGGGTGCTCCCGCAACGGCAACTTCACCCGCGCCGAATCGCGGGGTTTGAACCGGCCCGTCGCAGGGCTTTTCATTGCCCCGCGCGGCTTAATCGGCCGCGGGACTTACCGTCGCCCGCCGGGGGCTTTAACATCAAGAGCCTCGATCACCTCGACGCAGCAATTTGACTGCCTGACCGCGGGAGAAGAACAGGGAAGAGAAGACTTTTGCCTTCCATCACAGTGAGGAGGTGTTTGGAGATTCACTGTGTTGGATGTTTGTGTGAAACTCTGTTAATTGTGTGGGGTTTTTTGGGGGTTTTTTTGCTGTTATGACTGCCGGGAACGAAATTCCATTCAAACTTTAGTTTGTTTGAATGACGAAAGTCATTCTATTCTATTCTGAGATTGTTCTGCTGCTCCTGGGGCTGTGGCTTGGTTGCATACATGAACATGAGGAATGCCTTCTCTCTGTAACCTAGGGTATTACAGAGCGGGCCTTTTTGTTGATTGCTTTGGCGCACATGCCATCTTAAGTTCATTTCCTTAACCTCATTACTTGTCTTATGTTGTGGACAATGGTTTCATTGAATGTTGTCTTGTACATATTTGCTATAAATATGTATGCACCATGTACCTGTCTAAACATGTTGCCTTTAAGTGCTGGAATCCTGAAGTGGCTGCTATGTAAAATGGTAATGAAGCTTTGTATTAGTACATGCTTGTTGCTATATAATTAGTACGTGGTGCAGGTGAGTTGAGGATGTAAAAGAAAACGTGACTTCTATTGTACAAGGATCACAATTGGAGATCATGAATTAGAAGTTTAGGAAGCTGGCATGATGTGCAATGCTGCTTTCATGCTCCAGAGCAAATTAATTTTATAGCCAGTAAAAACAATGGATAAATGGTAATCCTAATTTGAGGAAGGACATTATTGCTATTGAGGGAGTGCAGTGTAGGTTCACCAGGTTAATTCCCAGGATGGTGGGACTGATGTATGATGAAAGAATGGGTCATTGGGCTAGCATTCGCTGGAAATTAGAAGGATGAGAAGGGATCTTATAGAAACATATAAAATTCTTAGAGGATTGGACAGGGTAGATGCAGGAAAAATGTTCCCGATGTTAGGGGGGTCCAGAACCAGGGGTCACAGTTTAAGAATAAGGGGTAGGCCATTTAGACTGAGATGAGGAAAAATGTTTTCACCCAGAAGAGTTGTGAATCGGTGGAATTCTCTGCCATAGAAGGCAGTGGAGGCCAATTAACTGGATGTTTACAAGAGAGAGTTAGATTTAGCTCTTAGGGCTAAGGGAATCAAGGATACGGGGGGAAAGCTGGAATGGGGTACTGATTTTGGATGATCAGCCATGATCATATTGAATGGCGGTGCTGGCTTGAAGGGCCGAATGGCCTACTCCTGCACCTATTTTCTATGTTTCTATGTTGTACATTGTTCATTGATATTTCAGGTGTCAGTGCCAAACCTGGCCACCATTGATTGTATATTATCTAATTGAACACTGCAGACACAATTTGAAAAATTATGTAACAAAGAGTATTAGTCAGCTACAATTTATACTAAATTATATGCTTCATTTTATAAATGTAGTTCCACCACAATATGAGTTACTGCTACATTAATATTATTCATATCAGAATGTCCCATTTATAATGCAGTGTAACTTCCATATTCTTTCTTGTATTTCCCATAACATTGGAGAGGTCATTTAATTCATTAAGCCTATGTCTATCTTGGCACCATCCCATCAATCTCATTCCGCACAATGTAGAAACATGGAACTGTGGATGCTGGTTTATACTAAAGATAGATACAAGGTGCTGGAGTAACTCAGCCGGTCAGGCAGCATTTCTGGAGAAAAAGGATGGGTGCCGTTTTGGGTCGGGTCTGAGGAAGACCCCTGACCTGAAACGTAACCCATCCTTTTTTTCCCAGAGATGCTGCCTGACCCGCTCCAGCAGTTTGTGCCTATCCTACTTCCCCAATCCTTGTCTCTTTCTGTCATCAATATTTGCCCACCACACCCCTGCCCCCAGAACCCTGATTCTGTGGCCATCTGCCAAAATACAGCAACCAATTAACCCAATCACTAGCACATTATTGAGATGCTGTGGGGAGGAATTCACGCAAACAAGGTGAATATGTACACAAACTCCACACAGACATCGCTCAATGTCAGGATTTAACTCGTGTTACTGGAGCTGTAAGACAGCAGCTCTAAACACTGAGCTACCATGTTGCCCGTTTCACCATAACTGCAGAAATGTAGCTGAATGTTTTTTCTCTCTCGTTGATTAATGACGCAAAGGCCATATTCCTGCTGTGAGAAAGCAAGAAAAATTATTGCTATTCATGGCAGCAATTTAGATTTGTTGTTGCTAGTCCTGCTTTTCCAATTGCACACTTGATAACACTCTAATCTCTGATCCAAAATGGACCTGGATTCTAATCTCGGGGATGGTGATGCACTCATGGAGGCATATCTTTCGAATGACACAAGAACACAAGGAGAGACACGAGACTGAAGATGCTGTAATATTGAGCACAAACAAACTGCTGGAGGAACTGAGTGGGACCTGCAGAGTTCCTCCAGCAATTTGTTTTTTTTTTTTGCGCAAGAAACCAAGGCCTCATCTTCCCACTAAGGATGTAAAAATCCCATGATTTCAAAATAATGATATTTATCCATGGTGCCTTGTCAAGATTTATTTCCCAATCAACATTACATCAGGCTATTAAACACGACAACAAATAAGCTCTGAACTACAACAGACTTATTATTGCACTATATTTGTTTATTTATTGAGTACGTGTGCATGTGTATATATATACACACTGAACTTTTTTTCTCCCGTTATGCACTATGTTTACATATTCTGTTGTGCTACAGCAAGCAAGAATTTCATTCTCCTATCTGGGACATATGACAATAAAACACTCTTGATTCCTGATTCTCGTGGACTATCTATTTATTACTATTTTTTTATTTCAAGGGAGCATGCTGCGTTTAATAAATTATAATGGTGGCTACTCTTCATTAGCTGTAATTTCTTTTTGTCATTGACCCAAGCAAGGTATATATGAAAATGTTTTTACCTTTAAGGTTAGATTTCAGTTCGCCAGTGACAGTAATACAGATTTATGTGTTACAACACAAACCATAGGCAAAGCTTCTATAGATGTTAGTATGCCAAAAATCCTGGAGAAACTCAGTGGGTGAGGCTCACCCGTTGAGTTTCTCCAGCATTTTTGTCTACCTTCGATTTTTCCAGCATCTGCAGTTCTTTCTTAAACATAGATGGTAGTAAGGTAATTTATGCTAAAATTTGTGATTCTGTCCAAATACCACCGAATCACGTGATTGTGATTTGGGAACGTTAATATGGTTTGGGTTTGAATTGAGGATAAGTAATACATAAACTAAAGAGAGGTAAAGATGATAGGAGAGATTGAAGGCATTTGTAGTTGTTTATACAATTTTGAGGACAGGGAAGATCCACCTGACAATTACAAAACAAAGGATAAAGGATTTCCATGCAGTGTACTTTGTCCTTCAATTAAGTAAGTGAATGTTGTTTCTGTATTTCAGCCTTTCCGGGAAGGATCTAGAAAATCTTCAAGGGTAAAGGTGAGAAATTGCACTATTTCAATAACATTGTGCTTGACTATTTGTCAAATGTGCGTGCACTTCCTGATCAATTTTCAATAAATGTGGATATCTATATATAATGCAATTGTATATTTGTATTGCTTACAATCTTATGATTATTGTTTGGGATGAGCATTTCACTTTATATTTTTGATGTGGACGTTGATGTTTTAATACCAGCTATTTATATCAGATTTTGATCTAATTTCCATGAAATTAGTTGTCTGTCACTCTAGCTAGACAATAAGTATAGTGTTGTCACGAGCCAGTTTTGGACCCTACTGTCAGATGTTTGGATACCAAGACATGTCTCTTAATTCTCTTGTTTTTTCCTTGCCTGTTTTTCTTGTATTTCATTATGTGGAGGCATAAAAATGTCTTATAATGAAATAATTTTAACAACAAAACAGGTAATAGTTTTGGGGTAGTTAAACAACCTTAATCTATATAGACAATATATTCCATAAGGGCTAATCTTTTTCTGTATCCAAAATTATTCATCAAAGCGTATTTAAAAAAAGTAAATTACTGTTTATTTATTTTTCTATTATTTACAAATGTAATTTTACTAAATTTTAATCTGACATTTTACCAGCTGTACTTCATCTGAACATAATCTATCTCTATGATTTATTAAGCTAAATATTACAGTGAATCATTTTTAGAACCCCTATTTCAAACTGTGGCTTATTGTCATAATTTTGAGTTGACCTACGGTAACTTATAAGAAGGCAGGAGAGAGTGGCTCAATTGAGTTCTTGTCAGTGGCAAATTCTGAAATCTGTGTCGGTGGCTTTTTTTTGAAAATTCCAAATTATTGGCTGCACAATCCTGATAATTGTATTAATAGGTGTGTACTTGATTACTTTTATTTGCAATTTCAGTTCCGTTTTATTCAATTTTTTCTAACCTATTTCACTCTTTCAATTTTAACTTCTGTATATATTAGCCTTGTTTCCCAAAATTTATTAAATGTAATTCCTTGCTAAATCTTGAGAGAAGGCACTTATCAAATCTTGATCAGCATATCTCAAATTTAAAATATTTATGATGCCACAGTTGCATGTTTTTTTTTGAGAATTGCTGATTTTATATTAGTTGGTGGGGGGAAAGGAAGAAGTAAATTAAGAAATTGGAATTGATGTTAAATAATGTTTGCCAATGCTTTTTTGATTTTAGCAAAGTTCAATATCAGAAACTGATGCTCTTGATAATGCCAGCTTTGTGTGGGAAAACAAAATTAAAACGTGGATGGATCGGTATGAAGAAGCAGATGGGAATCAGTATAGTGAAGATATTCAGAACATTCTTGAAGCACACAGACTTGCTTTAGAAATAGGTGATGGACATGAAAAACTGGAGGTGGTCGGTAGATCGGATCTAATGACCAATCTTGCAGCCATTAAGCTGCCAGTGGAGGTAAGAAATAAAGGCTTTTTGCCCTTTTATTTATTTTCACATAACCATTCTGCTGCCACTGTTGTTAACGGGATGTAATTCCTCTTGTTCACTCATTCTCTCCCTCAGTCTCTCTGTTCTTTGGTTTCTCTTACTGGTTGTATCCATTATATTTCTTTAATCTGTAATATTTTCTCCATTTCATTTCGGTATTCACTTTCTTTTTCTCTCTCTCAATACCTAGCATCCAAATGTTACAATAAACAGATTATTGGATACTTTCCCACCTTGCTCCAGACTCCAAGTTCTATATTCACTGGAATGGCTCAAACTTAATTCATTCCCATAATTTGGTCAATCTACTATATTGGAGAGAGAAATAAGGAACTGCAGATGTTAGTTTACAAAACAAAAGACACAAAGTGCTGGAGTAACTCAGCGGGTCGGGCAGCATCTCTGGAGATCATGCTTAGGTGCCGTTTCGGGATCGGCCTAAAGAAAGCCCCAAACCCGAAATATCACCTTTCCATGTTCTCCATAGATGCTGCCTGACCCGTTGAGTTATTCCATTACGTTGTCTTTTTTTTTTTACTACTTTTGGGGTGGTGGCTTCTACCTTGGAATTTGATTAAAGTCTGTGATGCTTAGCCACCAACATGAAACTACAAAATTTGAGTTTGGATAGTCACTAGAACGGCTCAAACTTTAATTTGGTCAATGACTACTTTTGAATTCTCCCTTAAGCAAACAAGCTAATTAAAAAATATATATATTGATTGAATGTGGAGCAGAAAGGAGTGTGTGCAGCTCCCAAGTCCACTCCCCACTTTTCAATTTCCTTTGCTTTTCCACAGATTAAAAAAAATCCTATTTTAATGTTCTGCAATTGTTGACATTTCTCTCTAGTCATGTGACTGTATAATTGATATACAATGAATAAAAGTTACTCAGAAATGAAGCCTTTGGGGTATTACTATGCTCTTCTGAGAACTGCTTTAACACCCATTCCTTTTTCTCCATCTAATTTTCAGTTCAATTTGCTAATCTGGATAGTTCAGTTTCCATTTAATCCTCCATTTGTTTCCTTGTTCAAAACTTTTCTCAAGTCAGCATACATTTGAACATTTTCTGTTAATTTTTTAAGAGACTCCTTTGATGTTTGTCACCTTGAAATCTGTTTTGGCTACTAACAGCTGCTGCTATAACTAATGGAGCATTTATTTCATAACATGACATCTTATTTAAAAAAATACCATGTAGCCCATTAAAACATCCTAAAAATTGAGCACAGACCCAATGTAACATTTTATATGTTTAATTAGAGCGAATGTTGCATTTGTTTTTGCGTTATGGTGGATTTTATACTTTGGTACTTCTATATCATGGATGAATTTCTGTGTTATGGATTTGATGTAATGATGCTTCCAGATATCCAAACTACATTGGGTTACAGTTTTATTTTTTCTTTCAGAGTCAAGTGCAAAAAAACAAAAAAATATTGAAAGCCACCAAAGATTTGCTTCCTGATACGTTCATTATTGAATATCGTGGAAAGTTTATGCTACGGGAACAATTTGAAGCAAATGGGCATTTCTTCAAAAGGCAAGTTTGAGAAATATTGTTCAGTTATTTTTAAAAGCATATAGTTCCTTAAATTTCTGTTCACATTGAAATCATTACATTGACAAATTGCTTTTAATATCATTGTGAGGGTGGCCTGGTGGCGCCGTGGTAGAGTTGCTGCCTACAGTGCCAGAATCCTGGGTGCTGTCTGTATGGAGTTTGTACGCTCTCCCTGTGAGCTGCGTGTGTTTTCTCCGCAATCTCCGATTTCCTCCTACACTCCAGAAGTACAGGAATGTAGGCTAATTGGCTTGATATAAATGTAAATTGTCCCCAGTGTGGGTAGGATAAGTGCAGGGATCGCTGGTCAATGTGGGTCTTAATGGGCCAAAGGGCCTGTTTTCGTGCTGTATCTAAACTGGACTAAATTAGGGAATAAGATGAGGATTTCTGCTGTTAATATGTTGAGGCAGCTAACGGTTAACTGTGATGAGGTAGTAGAAGTACAAGGTTATAGAGGAAGAGGATATGGAGATGGATGTGCAGTTTTGCTTTAGTAAGATGCAATGATTGAATAGTGTTTTGTCTCAAGACAGTGGAGCAGATGAAAAATGGGATTCATTCCTCATCCATCATTTAATTAGAGGAAATTGGGCACATCCAGAACTTCTGGTAATGACACATGAGTATAGAACAAGATGCTGGAGGTAAGGTGCTGCAAGAGCTGATTATATAGCAGTAATAGAAAGGTGAGGCTCAATATTCATCCACTGTGCACATATGAACTTAAATAAGTTTCCGTCTTCTAACGCTGAACATTTTGGTGAGAATATCTTAACAGTGTGTTCCAATGCATTTTTCACAACCGTTGCACAATTTCTGCAGAAAATGTAATTAAGCTTATGAACCACAGCTATTTCCTTTCCTCAACACTTCATCACCCCACTGTACTCCCTCAAACCTAAGAGAGATACATGGACACCAACGATGATGCCTACTCCCATCACTCCAATATAGCTATCGCCATTGATCGTAATTTGAACCATTCCTGATTTACCACTAAAGTGCTGTAGGTAGAAACATGCTTTCTCACCAGAAAAACACAACATTGATATTATCGATTTAAGTTGAGAATACATTTCAAGATCTTAGAATAACAGAAAGTAGCAATTATAGTTTCATTTGGAGAGAGATGTTTGACTGTATGCACCTGTGGAAAAAACTCTTTAATTATTGGAATTTGTTGCTTTGAAAACTTAACTTCAACCTTTGCTAGTTATCCAGCATTGAAATGAATCGACAATTATCTATTTATCTCTAGACCTTATCCCTTTGTATTATTTTATTCAAACTTTCGAGGACTGGAAATGTGTGTTGATGCAAGAACATTTGGAAATGAGGCACGATTTGTCAGGCGGTCATGCATACCAAATTCAGAGGTGAGTTCCTAAAATCACAAGTGACAGGAGCAGAATTAGGCCATTTGGCAGGCCGACAAGTCTACTCTGCCATTCAATCATGGCTGATCTATCTCTCCCTTCTAAACCCATTCTCCTGCCTTCTCCCTATAACCTCTGACACTCGTACTTATCACGAATCTATCTATCTCTGCCTTAAAAATATCCACTGACCTGGCCTCCACAGCCTTCTGTGGCAAAGTATTCCACAGATTCGCCACCCTCTGACTAAAGAAATTCCTAAAAGAACGCCCTTTAATTCTGAGGCTATAACCTCTGGTCCGAGACTCTCCCACTAGTGGAAACATTCTCTCCACATCCACTCTATCCAATTCTTACACTATTCTGTACATTTCAATTAACTCTAAACTCCAGCAAGTACAGGCCCAGTGCTGACAAATGATCATCATATGTAAACCTTTAATTCCTGGGATCATTCTTGTAAACCTCCTCTGGACCTTTTCCAGAGCCAGCACATCCTTCATCAGATGCTCAAAATTGCCCACAATATTCTGTGCGGCCAGACTTAGCATTATATCCCTGTTTTTGTACACAAGCCCTCTCAAAATAAATGCTAGCATTGCAAGAAAGAGTTAGATTTAGCTCTTTGGGCTAAAGGAATCAAGGGATATGGGGGAAATAGCAGGAACGGTGTACTGATTTTAGATGATCAGCCAGGATCATATTGAATGGCCTAGTCCTGCACCTATTTGTCTCTGTTTCTATTTGCTTTCTTTACTGCTGGTTCGACTTGCAGATTTAATTTTTGGGAATCCTGCACCAGCACTCCCAAGTCCCTTTGCACCTCTGATTTCCGGATTCTCTCCACATTTAGAAAATTATCTATGCCTTTATTTCTACTACCAAAATGCATGACTCCGCACTTTGCTACACTATATATTGAGTTGTATTTTGATAAAGTATATGTCATGAATTAATGTTTGGATTTTGTGATCAGCATTGAATGAATATTGCTAGCAGTTCATTATTGACAATACACTCACACTTGACAATAGAATTTTTGTTGTTTTTTTTTGTACTGGAACTTTGTATTGATTCATTTCATCTCAGTGTTTGACTAGGAAATCTGGGAAGTGTGTGAAAAGGATACGCTTCTGAATATATTCTTCTGAGTCTGAAACGGGTGATGCCAGTCAGTATAGGTAGATGCATGTCAAATCATCAACAGATCATAAGACAAACATAGGGAAAAAAGACATGATTGAGGGAGGTCGGAATTTTTTTTTTGTGATATATTTTTTCAAAAATAATTAAATTGTCGAAGAAAGAGGCTGCATGTTCCAACTAGGACAATTACACTTTAATTAAGAACTTGCACTTAAGTGAACAGCCCAAACATTTTCTGGTCAGGTTTTAATGTAATAATTGGATATGTAAATAACCAACATTATTGTTCCTTTAATTTAATTGTCAAGTCTTTGGCATTGTTCAGCATAGTAGAGATGTAGAGGTCAGCATTAACATAAGAACAGTTGAGATAACACTTTCCCGAATTTGTGCTTATGCTGTTACCATTTCACTTTAATGTCAGTTACCCTAATGTGTCTCTGATACTTCTGCGAGATTCAGGCCAGTGAGATGTTCTCATTTTATTTTTTTACATTTGTAGGTTCGCCACAAAATTGAAGATGGTATGATTCATCTTCATATCTACTCCAAGAGAAGCATTCCAAAGGGAACAGAAATTACCATTGGATTTGATTTTGATTATGGAAATTGGTAAGTAGTTGAGTGGACGCAATAGTATTGGGAGGTGGTGAAGAGGAAAGAGATAAAGTTAGGTGTCCTCTGTGCTTATGCTGAACCTAATGTCATGGGTTGCTGTGATGTTGTGCTGAGTAACATCTAAATTAGCAAAATGATGTCGACAAAAATGGTTCTTACAAATGTTTGTTTTAAGGGATACTTTTGTGCTTTAATAAATTAAACATTTACTGTAATGTTGAGAAGTAACGAATGATTCGTGAGCTGTGCTTGTTTTCTTTTAACACACACACACCCAATGCTATTGCTTTTTGTTTTTGGAAAATTGGCATTGTCAAAGCACCTGAAAGAAGAACGTTTTTTTTTAATTTGAAGAAGTGTGGAAATTAGTAAAAATATAATGGCAGGGAAGAAAGAAATGTAATGAGGCAAGAAAGAAGTAGACACTAGAAAACAGTGGTGTATGTAAATGCAGTGAGAAATAAGAGCAGGGAAAGAAGCAATGAGGTAAATAAAAAACAAATATTTCGAAAGAGCAGAGAGATGCACATAAGTGAAGAAACCGAGGGAAAATTAACAATGTGTAGAAAGAGGCATAAATAAAGTAATTTCCTGAGAGATCCACAGCGACAGATAACGTAAAGGGGGTGAGGGAAAATTAAACCAATTGTACATTTCAGCAAATGGCATTGAAAGTACATTCAAAGTGTGAACGTATGAGTGATATTTGTGAGCTTTCATAGTTTATTGCAGTTGCATTATTGAATATAATCTGGTATTTATTTGGTAGGATAGTTTCTACTGAATAGCTTGATTTTGTTTTCTTTAATGTGCACCAGAGTTTCAATGTTTGTTCCTCCATACAGCAAATATAAAGTGGATTGTGCCTGTCTGAAAGGGAATCCAGATTGTCCTGTCCTCAAACAAAATTTGGAGCCAACTGAGAACATCAGCATTGGTTATGAAACAAGAAGAAAAAAAGGAAAGAAAGAAAAGGACTGCTTGAAAGAAAAGGATGCTCAAAATCAAAATATTTCTTCGGATACTGAAGGAATGGCCACCAAAGTTAAGGCACTGGATAACAAACAGAGAAAACTGTCTCCCCTCAGGGTTTCTTTGGTTAACAATCAGGTAAAATTGTAGTAACACTTGTAATAGTAAGTAATCTTGTTTTGATGGCCAGCTATATACCCCAGTAGTGACTAATATAGCAAGATTATAGCTTTCCATCGTCTGTAGAGAGAGTAGTGCAGATCATGTAAAGCAGTCATTTCCATCTTGCAGGAGCCAGATTTTATTGAGGATATAGAAGAAAAACCTCCAGTTAGCAATGAAGTAGAGATGGAGTCTGAGGAGCAGATTGCAGAGAGAAAAAGAAAGATGGTAAGTTGACAGGCAAATAGCTGCTTCATGCTGTCAAAAGACTTCAGGCATAAAAACAGCTTTAATTGATTGCTAAATGTTGTTGCTTTATACATTAGGGCTACATTATTGCATTTCTGTAGGATTTTGTTTTGCCTGATGAACTCCCAATATGCTCAACAATAATTCTTAAAAACACATATTGACAAAGTAGATATCTAGTGAATGCTTTATTCGCAGCAAAGTGTCTAATTTATGCATTCTTCCAAACAGTATTCCAAAGCTTTCCTTATCTGGAGAAAAACGAGTCATACTGAATTATCATATTGTGGCAGGTTGAAATGAAACATTGGATAGTATTTCTGATGATATGCTGATTTATTTTTCCCTGATGGGGTAACCTTGTCTTCAGGCACTCTGAGCAGTGTGTTGCAGAATTAAAATCTTCGTACCATATTATATACCATAATTTTATTTTAAACTAATTTATACTTATGATGGAATAAACTACTAGCATGGTGCATAAATTAGTCTGGAAATGACGCAACCAATAAGGAAAATGTTGAGATAAATTGAGGCATTTTTTTTCTGACAAAGAACTTGTACATAAAAGGAACTCATCAGGTCTAGGACTGTTTACTGTGTGTAGATTTTCTGTATGGCGCAATATTTAAAATTGGGATGGTGACCGATAGATAATGGCTTGATATGTAATTATTATCACACAACCCATGCTCTCAGTTTACCTTTTCCTTGTATGTGCATGTAAAATAATTACAGATGTAATACTGTTGTATATCATACATTTCATACATGTAGAAATTGTTGCTGTTATAATTACGGTATAAGATTTGTATAAAGAATGGCTTAAATTCAGGTTATGGAAACATAATTAACAGAATTAAAAACTCAGACGACATGAAATTTAGGACCCAAAAAATGAGTACATAATAATGATAGGACTCAGACGTGTCACCCAGCAGTACTTCTAAAAGCCAACAGAACTTGCAAGACTGCCATTTTTGTGTCATAAAATTCATAAAAATTGTAATTCCTGTGTTGTTTAATGTGCCACTTTTATTGCCAAAGGCTTGAAACAAAAATGATTAGAGTTGTTGCATTAGAATTGTGCATATGAAAATGATTAAAAATGTCGGGATTCAGAAATGGATCTTGATACTATAATCAGAACAGTGGTTCATTATGTCAAAGTAGTCTTCATACCCATACCACAATAATGGGAGAACTAATGATTTACTGATATTTGAGAGTCGATTAAGTGAGCAATCAAATGAGTTGAATTTGTCCTTGTTTTGGTGGACAATTGGGTGATTCTCCATGAAACACAGTAGAAACTCGACAATAATTTCTCATTACTCCTGTTGCTGCTCCTGACATTACCTTCTGCTCATCAACCCTAGCATATGTGCTATGCCCAGATATAAAGTACAGATTTTGGATAGTTTCGCAACTGTATATACATTACTTAATTCCGCATGATAGCTCTGTTATGACCTACCCCATTTATACGAAGCTTATTCCATTTAGCATAGTGGTAGTGTCATACAACCTGATGATGACCTAATTTGAAGGAAGGGCTTCAACTCTCAAGGTAATCCCAGTAATGTCAGTGCTATCATAGGCAGATGTAATTGCTGCTGATACATTGGTGGGGACAAGGTCAAGGAGGTTTGTATCTTTTGATGGTTCACACACTTTGGGTAGGTTTGCCCTTTAACATTTGGGCAGCGTGTTACCAAGCCACTCTTGGTGAAAGACTTGAAAGCCCCCATACAGAGTTTGCTACTGCCTCCAAGTGTTGTTCAGCATGGTTCATCATATGCGAAGACAGTAGATAGCAGCCAGGGAATTTCCTTGGTCGTATTTGATCTGATGCCGTGAGACTTCATGAAAACCAGAGGCAATATTGGGAATTCCCATGGCTACTCTTTCCCAATTATATCAGCAGTCTCATCACCTGTGGTGAATGGGTCCTGCCGGTGGGACAGGATGTATCCAGGAATTGGGATGGAGCCATCTGAGCCCTACAAAAAGGCCCTACAATGTTAATGAGGACTTTGTTCAGTTGACTAGGCTGGAAACAAAGTTGTTCCAGTGCAATGCATGTTGCCAACGTGTCTGTCAATTTTATTCTCAATCAGTTCTAATGTATTAAAATGCAAAGTCGAATTTGCATAGAAGTGTCCATTTAGCTCATCAAATCCAAGCAATTTCTGGGTGTAGCCACGGTCAGTTCCATTCTGTTATCCACATAATCCTATACATTTATTTTCCTGTCAGTGCCAATCCATTTCTCTTTGAAATCATTCATTGTCTCTACTTCCACAACTTGTTGCTGAATTTGGGGCAGAAGTCAAAAATAGTATTATGAGGTCCTCCCATTAAGCTCAGCAGATCCTTTACCTTCTATTATCACCTCTCACTTCCCATACTTCCTGGAAGCATCATGGCCACATTGTGTATAGGTTATTTTAAATATAACATTTATAGCTAGATCTGTGGTGGTGATTTATCTACATATATAAGAAAAAGCAATTTCAGAAAGAATGGTAAAGCTGATTTATTTTAAAGAGTTTATGACATACAAAGATAGAACTGATGGCTACATATAACTGGAACTTAAGATGTATCCATTTGCGTGTATGCTTACACAGCTTGGTTTCCCTTTATAATTTAAAACCCACCTCAATGAAAAATACAATGTGTTGCTTCTTTATCCACTTTATTATGAATTTATGTTTATGCAACTGAAGATAATGTCTCTTAAATTGTGTTCATAAAACATTATTGGTCACAAACTAAGAAAATGTGGATCCAATATAATATTAATATAGTTTGGTAGCTGTATATATTTGGCTCACTTCTTTTAATTTCATCCTATTTCACCAGACAAGAGAAGAACGAAAAATGGAAGCTATCATGCAAGCATTTGCAAAGATGGAGAAGAGGGAGAAAAGAAGAGAACAGGCTTTGGAACGAATCAGTACAGCAAAAGATGTTAAACTGGACAGCAAAGAAATACAAGCAGTACCCATCTCGGATTCCATTCAGGTATATTACTTCTCTTCCATCACAGTAAATCAGTAAAACAAATCTGCTTCCTATGCTAATTCCCTATTTGCCTACCATTAGCATTATTATACAAGTGATTCATTACTAATTTTTCAAAATAAAGTCTAACATCCTAAAATTCAGCCATTTGGCCCACTGGACACTAATTTATTAAGTAGTCTAGGACACCATCAAAAATTGCGTCTAGATTACATTCTTATACATAAGCTACTCCTACTTTGAGAGTTCTAGATTACATTCTTATACATAAGCTACTCCTGCTTTAAGTAACATAGGGATACCAACTGCAGAAGTTAGAGAAATGGTCAATGACCGCGTTATTTTATTTTTTCCCTTAAGAACCACTTCTTTATTCTTCCACTACCAAAAAATTGACTTTGACATGTGACACTGGTCTTATTCATGTATATGAAGAATAATTAATTTATATTTATTACACTTGTGCGACATGATTATCATGCCATTTCCTGGAATCTTTCAATGCCTCATTTTTTTTGAATTGCTGACTTAGTTTAATTTTACTTTTTATGTTCACATTTTATTTAATATCCGCATCTGATCAGTTTCTTAATCGCCGTTAACTTTTTTATTTTTCACTTCTGGTCATCATGCTACCTGTAATTGCAACAGAAATGATAAGAGGGTTGTGAATGAAGCTCCAGCAGTGTATCAAAAGGTAAATGCCCAAGGATTAGTATTGAGGCCTTTGCCAGGGATTGGGGATTTAACAGCTGCCACTTTAAATCTGTACAAATAGCATGGAGTCAGAGACAGCTTAAAAAAATGACCTGCCTTTTTCTTGTCCTTAATTTTCTTTGTTTTCCCACAAGATTTTTTGTCTGGTTTCCTCTTTTTAGACTTTATCCTTCCACTTTGTCATGTCCTTTTTCTGATATCCTGATACCATGCATTCATAGAAACCATAGGATCACTGAAAAGCTTTGATACAGAGTCTGAAGAAGGGTCTTGACCCGAAACGTCACCCATTCCTTCTCTCCAGAGATGCTGCCTGACCTGTTGAGTTACTCCAGCATTTTGTGTCTACAAGGGATCTACCTTCTGTTATGCCAGTGGAAAAAGAGCCACTTCCTTTCTGGGAACACAACACCTTCGTCCACATCCCACCCTAATAACTGGAGCTTAAAGGTGTATCAGGATGCCATATCCTTGATAACTGCAAGAAGCAACAAGATTCTATTCATGTCAAATCTCAATACAGTCTTTGATTGTCCACTGAAAATACTGTTTTCAAATGCATTGATTGCTGAGTACTTGCTGGAGCTTGATCAAAATGACTCAAATAAATGGTATGGTCAAATAATATTTCTCCAAGGCAAAGAAAAACAATGGACTAAACGCTGCAAAAATAACATTGTTAATGATATATTTAGTTATGAAAATGCAAAGTAAATTCAGGAGATGGAAGGTAGGTTGTATGTTTCAAATCTCAATGTGTTGCTGGTTGTTAATGCTATTTGAATCATACAAGTAGCCTTTGCTCTTAATATTTCTTTTTACTTTTACTGGATTAAATGCCATAATCAGTTATACATGGAAATTAAGTGCCATAATAATGTAGTAATTGTTTATTTAGTGCCAATCAAACGTGGAATGGGTTTCATTTTAAATTATTCAGTCTTATTCTTGCATTTTTATTGCTGCAGGTTTCAAAGAAATATGCAAAAGCTAATTGATGTCTCTTTCAAATTTATCATATTCGTCCCTGATTTCTTATCATGACTTATGATTGCGTCTAATGATGACAGCCATGAACTCTTGATCACATTACGAATATCTCCTAAATTATCAGCCTGTGTTTGTTTTCTTTTAAAGTATTTCTTTTTTGATTTTTCTTTTTACTGCTAAAATCTGTTACCCATTTTATTTTTGTACCTGAAGTAATTATTTTGCCCACCTAAATTAGCTCTTTTCGCTTGGGATTCATATTCAATCCTCGATTTTTAATTATTAATTGTTTTTTTCAGCCATTAACTCAGATGTGAGTTATGATTGAAAATGAGAAGAGAGACACAACAAACTGCAGTTGCTGGAATCTTCCGTAAAACACTGTGTTGGAGTAACTCAGTGGGTCATGCAGTACCTCTTAAGGACATTGATTAGCGCCATTTTGGATTAGGACTCTTCAAAATCCTGACCCAAAACATCACCCATCCATGTCCTCCGGCAATGTTTCCTGACCTGCAGAGTTACTCCAACACTTTATGCTCTGTGATTGACAACAATCCTGTGCTGAAAAGTGCAAGAATCCAATTTAAAAAAAAGAGATATCATCACCATCAGTCCACTTTTTTTTATCTCATTATCTCTTGTAAATGTTATAAAACCTAAGCCAAAAATATTTTCAAATGGGTTAAGAAAATTTGATTTTTAATTCACCCAAGGATGGGTGCATAAATTATTAATTCTATATCATGTTTATCTGTTCCTTAAGGAATCAGTGAAGGAAGAAGTCTTAACTAAGCCAAATCCCTGCAAGATAAACCGAGCAAAACAGAGGAAAAGCTTCTCTCGCAGTAGGACCCATATAGGACAGCAACGCCGGAGACACAGAACTGTTAGTACCTGCTCTGACATTCTTCCATCTTCTCCAGAGGTTGATGTCCAACAAAATGAAATTGAAAATTCTTTTGCTGAGACTGCACCTAAGTCATGCGATGCCAACGTGGATGAAGAAACAATTGAAATAGAACCACCACCAGCAGCAGCAGCAGTAGCAGTAGCAGCAGCAGCAGCAGTGGAAACAACTACAATAACAACGGAAGAATCAACTGGAACAACATCACCATCCATCAACAAAACAACAATTAAATATCCCAAAACAAAAAAGGTTTGTATCTATCTAAATTGTCCACATTTGTCTAGCTTTTTTTTAATATTGTCTGAGGATATATTATCAATATATCTAAAGTCTCTAGCAATGGTGTTGGGATTACAAGTTCATGGCATGTTGATGTGATGGGTGTCTAAACAACTTCTGAGTGTAGTTTCATGGAAAAGTGAATCAAAGGGGTTTTGATGGGCATGTGTGTGAGAATAAGTTTCAGGGGTACTGGGAAAATGAAACTGGGCGTGGGACTTATGGGAACTAGCATGGGCCTAATGGGTAAATGATTGCTTCCTTTATCATCTCTATTCTTAGTCATTAAAAAAAAAGATTTCTTAGCTAGGTTTTTCCACTATATTTGCTTTTTAAAAAAATATTCATCCTGTGAAAAATTAGAAAGTAAATATTTAAAAAACAACTTAATTAATTAGAATTTTTATGACATTGTTCATAGTTTTACATTTTATTTTCAGCACTTGGTCACTGAATGGTTGAATGAGAAGGCCGGTAAACTAATTGACAGCCCTTTAGAGAGACCTCTGCGAATAACAACTGATCCTGAAGTTCTTGCTACACAATTGAATTCATTACCTGGCCTTGCACACAGTCCTCATATATATACAACCCCTAAGCACTATATTCGATTTTGCTCGCCATTCTTGTCAGAGAGAAGACGTCGGAAAGAAACTTTGGAACCAAAGGTTGGATCTTGCAAAAAGGTAAAGATTTTACTTTAATTTTTGATAGTGTAGATTTATTTTTGAGTTAATGTGATAATAACAGCTCGCTTACAACATAGATCAGAATTCACTATGTTTAACAGAAGGTGTTGTTAAGAATTGCTAAGATATTGGGTTTCAAAGCAGTAATGGCAAAATATTCATGGTGAGTGAATTTACAATCTAAATGATTAAGACACTTGAGTAGTAGTTATGAAGGCAACCTTTTTTTAAATAAATTTAAGGGATACCTGAGAGTAATAAAATTCTTGAAAAAAATAAGAATTCTAATTTAGGTGTTTGTACGAATAGCGCCTAATTGGTATATTTATTTGTAAAGCGTTGGTTAAAACAAGCCTTGGAGGATGAGACTTCAACGGTTGCTGATGCCTTTGATTCAACTTCGTATGATGGCTCTCTGAGTCCAGCAATGAGTGGTGAAACTCACAGTCCAGGCACAGTTGCACCCAGTGGAAATTGCTGTTTGACAGGTATTGTAACTTAATGTCACATTTTACAAAGCAATTTCATAACATACTAACCTGATTCAAATAAGCCTAATATTGTAATGGATATGATTCCTCATCTGCTCAGGCTCCACAAATATCTGAACTTCACCAAAAGCTGTTTGGGTCTTTAGGATCAATAATGTAGAATTAAGAAGACTGCTTCCAAAGATTTGCAGTCTTTGTATTTCCTTAAATAAGCGACCCCATATTTTGTTAAATAATGATCCACGGTTTTATATTCTCCCACATCCTTCCATTTAGAATTCTTCAAGATTTTATATATTTTAATGGTTGCCTTTCACTCTTTCATACTCCAGAACGTCTAGCATGTTCAACTTTTTCTCATGACAATCCATCCTTCACTCAACAGCCTTCAGCACATGAATAAGGAAACCAATACAGTAATAAATACCCCAGATGTGGTCTCATCAATGCCCTGCAAAAATGAAATGCATCCCTCCTACTTCAATATTTAATTTCCTTAGAAATAAACAATGACTTTCCCGATTGCTGATATTACCCGACTATTATCCCATTTTATAACTGTATTGGAAACTTGCCAAATTATGGTTATTCAAACCGGTGTGCACATCCATGATACCTCATTGATTTGGCTTTCTTTTTTGCCCATTGCCTAATCCTGATTTAGAAGTATATATGTACTGACACCAAAAGCTTTCTGGATGCACCAAAACTCCACCCTATCCCAACCTTTCACACTTAGGTGATCTCAGTTAATGGTGAAGTTAAAAGCTCCAATCCTTTAATGCTTGTCTATGATTTGTCTCCCATTTCCTGCTGATTGTTGAGAGGCCTGTAGTATAATCCCAGGAAAGTGGTTGCCCATTTTTTTAGTTTTAATCTCTAATCTGGCAAATAGAGTTCAATGTGCAAGGTTGTGCACTAAATTGACAGGAATCGAAAGGGTAAATGGGACAAAGAGATCTAGTTATGGAATAAGGGGCCAGTTATTTCAAGCTGAGGTGCAAACAAATTTCTTCTTTGAGGGTGCTTCATCTCTGGAATTCCCAGCCCTTGAGAGTGGTAGAGGTTGATAAATATTTGGAATATTAACGGTTATGGGAATTGGCACACATAGATCAGCCATAGTAATATTGAACTGGATAGGCTTGGAAGGGGTGACAGATGCATGACAGAGTAGAGCTAATCCAGCAGTAACAATCTTGGAAGTCCTGCTCTTAATCTACAACCTTACTCCTTAAATTCATGTTGCAGGATATCATTCCTTTTTTCTACCCATGTCATTGGTATTGACATGTATCATGAACATGGGCTGTTTACTCTCCCATTTCAGAATGCCCTGCAGCTCTGCCAGACCATGGCACCAATGTCATTTGAGAGTTTCACTCATGGCCACAGACACGTCTTTCGTTACCACCCCATCTCCCTTCATTATAGTCATCCTAGTCTTTTCCCTCCCCCACTATGCAGCAGAAGAGCCAAAAAGATAACTGTTGTTGCTGCTCTCCCCTGAGGGGCCATCCACTCTCCCACCCCCCATTGAACAGTTTTGATAACTGTGTATCTGTTCGAGAAGGGAATGAATAAATGGATCTTCTGCTGTACCTATACATTCCCACTGGTGGTCACCCACTGCTTTTGCACCTGTGCAGCACCTACTTATTATGTGATTCACTTGCAAAACATACTATCCACACATTCTCAACATTGTTCACCCATTCCCACCTCCAGCTGTGCAATGCAGTGTGTTTGTAGCTGCAGCTGGACATATTTCCTACACACCAGGGACATTGGAAATCCTTCAGATTCTCTGATTATTGTAAACATTTTTGAGTTCCTCCTTTCCGATTTACAGCTTTTCTGGGATGTTACTTGAAGGTTGTTGCTGGTTTAGTTCATCTGCCACCTTTTATTCATTAATAATTCTCTGGACTCGCTTTCTAGTGGACCAACGCTCACCTACCTTTTTTAATATCAGAAGAAACTTACTAAATACTTGTATACTCCTGGCTAGCTCTTTTCATTCCCTGCTAATCATTTAGTCATTTTTAGCTGTTTTAAATTCTGTCCAATCTTGCCACTCATCTTTATATAGTTACGGTGGCGGAGCGGTAGAGTTGCTGCCTTACAGCAAAATGCAGCTCCGGAGACCCGGGTTCGATCCCGACTACGGGCGCTGTCTGTACGGAGTTTGTACGTTCTCCCCGTGACCTGCGTGGGTTTTCTCCGAGAGCTCCAGTTTCCTCCCACATTCCAAAGACGTACAGGTTTGATTAATTGGCTTGATAAATGTTAAAAAATAATTGTCCAGTATAAAAAAATTGTCCAACTTCCAGTATAGTCCGTGGTGGACTCTTCGGTAGGTGCAAGTTTGGTGTTTTTGTGTATTTAATAAAAACTTTTGACATTAATCACAGAGGGGTGCATTGTTGCTCTCATTCTCTGTCGTTACCTTGCAGAATTGATTACCCCGCTAAAGAAAAGAAGATTACGCCATCTAACAGACTCTGGTCTACCCGAGCTCTTCACTCCAGTCCCTTCTCCACAGACAACTCCCCCATTTATTGATATCACTGCCTCAGATCCTTCTTTGTGTAGTACACCAACTAAGGGAAAAATAGAGGATGAACCTTGTAGAAATGGCCTGAAACCTGTTTATTCACCAGTGACACCTGTAACACCCCACCTTCATGGAAATAGCTTGCAGTTTGAAGTAAGTTTTATGTTTTGTTAATTATGGAATATTCAGGCACTAAAAAAAATTAATTGACTCAGTTGTTTTGGCTTGATAATATTAGACCTGGAGCAATCTGCATCTTCTATAATTAAGCAGTCGCACATTACAGATGGAACAAAGTCAATTGTTTGTTTATCTGTGCTTGTATCTTTTTAAAAAAAAATTCTCATAAGCAATGATAATGTAATGCCATAACAATGATTGGAGAGCCCATTATATCGTAATCATTGAAATAAACAACTTTCTACAGATGAAAGCAATAACAACCTGTGCCCATTGCTAAATACTGTGGATGCTAAAAATCTTGAATTACAATCAGAAAAGGCTGGAAATAACAGCGTCAGGTAGCATCGATGAAGAGAGAAAATGTCAACATTTAAGGTTGATTACTTCCAAATTTGGAAAAGTTAGAGATGTAATTTGTTTTAAGCAAGTACAAAGACAGAATTCTTGAGCATTTGACAAGGTTCTTAATGGTAGGGTGCACTGGAAGGATGAATCGTATGGAATCCAAGGAGAACCTGCCGACTGGATAGAAAATTGGCTTCATGGAAGGAAACTGAGGGTGATAGTGGAAGGTTGTTTTTTTGGACTGGAGGCTTGTGACAAGTGTGCCTCAAGGTTTGGTGCTGTGTCCATTACTGTTTGTCATCTATGTGAATGATTTGGATTCAGATGGCATTAAAATAGGTGGAATTGTAGATAGTGAAGATTGTTGTGAGAAATTTCAGCAAGATTTTGATTGGTTAGGCAGGTGGGCTAAGGAATGATTAGTGGCGTTTAGTACAGATAAGTGTGAAGTGTTGCATTTTGGGAAGTCTAACCAAGGCAGAACTTACACAGTGAATGGCAAGGCTCTGTGGAGTGTTGTAGAGCAGAGGGACCTAGGAGTGAAGGTACATAATTCCTTGAAAGTGGCGTCACAGGTAGATAATGTGGTCAAGAAGGCTTTCATTGGCCTTCATTAGTCGGAGTATCGAGTATAGAAGTTGGGAGGTTATGTTACGGTTGTACAGGATATTGGTTAGGCCAATTTGGAGTATTGTGTTCAGTTTATGTCACCCTGTTATAGGAAAGATATTGGTAAGCTTGAAAGGGTGCAGAGAAGATTTACGAGGATGTTGCCAGAACTCGACGGCCTGAGCTATAAGGAAGGGTTGAGCAGGCTAGGACATTATTTCTTGGAGCGCAGGAGGATGAGAGATGATCTTATGGAGGTGTATAAGATCATGAGTGGAATAGATCGTGTGAATGCACAGTCTTTTAGCCAGAGTAAGGGGATCAAGAACCAGAGGACATTGGTTTAAGATGAGGGGGGAAAAGATTTAATAGGAACCTGAGGGGTAACTTTTACACAAAGGGAGGTAGGTTTATGGAACAAGTTGCCACAGGAGGCAGTGGAGGCAGGTACTATCACAACATTTAAAACAACATTTGGATAAATACAAACTTAGGATAGGTTTAGAAGGATATAGGTAAATGCAGGCAGGTGCATCTAGTGTAGATGCGGCATGTTGGTTGGCATGGGCAAGTTGGGCTGAAGGCCCTGTTTCTACACTGTATAACTCTATGACTATAAATCAAATTAATAAAAGTGTTTTAGCCTGTGATTCCTCCCAATGATAATTTGGCTATAGTGAAATGGCACATCAAAAAGGTTAAAATTAATTATGTAAATTAAATAGGTGGTTTATCTAGAATGTCATTGTCTTTTAGTATTAAAGAGAATATGATTTGTGAAGCAGAATACTTTACTAAATATAAAGTGCTTTTTTGCTAAAACAGCTTTTTCAATTCAGTATTAAAGTATTTTTTGTTTGTATTTTAATTTGCCCTTCTCTCCTTTGCCTTATCTAAAGAACATTTCGTCACCAGAAGGTTCCCCAGAAGTTAAGCGAAGAATTTGTACTCACGAGGTAAGTTAGTGTAATTTATTTTAGTGCATTAACAATGATAAATACTGTGGGGTTTTGGTGTTGTAAGAAAACAAGTTCTATCACAACATTACATTTTAGGGTACCATTAGACTCCACAAAGGTATGGATAAATTTGTTACTTTAAGCTGTTACTATGCCTGGCGTAAAATATCATCCTTCATTTTATTTCTTTGCTCCTTGCCCAGCAGAACTGACGGGGTCTCATTACTGTCAACCGTCACTGATGTCTGGGTTTTTTTCCGATCAAACTCGCTCAATCCTTTTATGGAATGTTGTTCCTCCATTGTCTCAAACATGTTAAGCAGTTTTCAGGCATCCAGTTTTAAAAGATGTTCCATAATTTGCTTGTGCATATCAAGTCTTTTTAGGCTGGGTGTCACAAGATTGCATCTTGATATGCTAAACCATTCTTCTTCCTATTTAGTAATATACAACTGACTTATTTCAATAAATCTTTTCCTAAGTTCTTTCCTATAAATAGCTTTGAATTTAAAGAGTGAAAAGTTTTAAAAGTAACTTATTAACTTTTTGATTTGCAGATTTCTGACAAAGTATCCTCCCTCTTAGCACTGAATTCTTTAACGAGCTCCAACGTAACGGAAATGGAACTTGATGATGTAAAGACTATTGGAGACGTTAGCCCACGGAGCAAAACAGAAATTAACCAGTGTAACAGTGGCATTGAATCTGTTTCGGAACTCCAGGCGGGATTTGAATTGTGCGAGCAGCGTGCACTGCACAAAGATTTAGATTGCCCTATTCACCATGATCGGACTGACACAAACAGCCAATCAGATCCTATTTACAGTGGAGTGGGCTCTGTGTACTCTTCATGGATGAAGAGCCCAGAACAACCGAGTTTTTCTGCATTGAACTCCAATCTTCGGGATCTTACACCCTCGCATCAGTTGGAGATAGGAGGTGGCTTTAGGGCAAATGAATCGAAAATACTTCAAGATGACACCAGGCTATCATTTCCAGAAGGAACTGGTTTTTACTGCTCTGAGGATGGGATGATCAACTTTGGCAAAGGGATTAATGGGGACAGTATGACAGAGGGAGGTTGTACACCACAAAATCCACCACAGAAGAAAAAAGTAAGTGAATAAATAATTTTTTCAGAATTTTTACTACATGCATAGCAGCCGGATGTGTTGTCTCACAGCAGAATTGAATCCTGATACTTGTACATATCAAGTTTGCACATTCTTTATCTGACAATGTGGTTTCCACCAGGTGGTCCTGCTTCCTCCTGCATCCCAAAAGACAAACTGGGCACTGTAAATTATGTGTAAAATTGGATGGATGGTGTGAGAATTTGTGAATGAATGGCCATATGAGAAAGAATAGATTACAGAGAAGTAAATGAAGGAAATTTATGTAATTATTCCTAGAGCAGAATAAGTTTGATCAATCATATGGCCACCATCTGCATCATAAGGAAACATTGTAAAATAGGTTTACGCTGTTGAAATAAAAACTGAAGATGCTTAAATGCTCTGGTTTGGGTGACATCCATGAAATAAAGTGCAGTTCACATGTGGCAAAACATGAAGGCCGAAATGTAAATGGTAGTAGTTGCTATTATTTACAAGTTGCTTTCTTTTTCCAGGTTTCTCTACTGGAGTATCGCAAAAGACAGAGGGAAGCAAGACAAAGTGGTTCCAAATCAGAAAGCTTCTCTCCAGTTGCAACGTCACCACACAGTGGTGGTTGTAGTGGTAATAGTATACCCAATAGCAATGACAATAGCAGCTGTGTAAAAGCTTGTGGAGAGCAGTGGGAAAGTATTCCTAGTCATCCACCAACTTTGCTTGGTATGGTGGAGTCTGTCAGTCCCATTGAAACAGGCAACAAGTCTCCAACAAAACAAACGCCTCCAACAGAAAAGAAAATTGATGATGCAGATGTCCGATGGTATGTTCATACAATATTTTTACACATCAGTGGGTGGGTGAAGGGATGTGGTGGTACACATTAATAGACAATGAAACATTTTAAGTATAGGTCTGCACACAGCGTTTTCAATTTAGAATCAAAAAATGATACAAGAAAAAAAATGAATGAGTATTTGAGTATCACTAATCAAATAATTTCAAATGGAAATACTAACACATTGAGAAAATTTTGTGAGTACAAGTTCTGCTGCTGTTTGTAGTTATAGTAGGCCCCCCTCGGTCATGACTGGCCATGGGTGATGCATCCTGGTCGGATGCAAGCCTGGGCAATGCCATATGGAGGACAGGCTGTTGCCCATGCAGCACGTCCCCCCTCTCCACGTCGCTAGTTGATCCAAAGGAACAGCAGGGCTGTTCAGTTTTGCACCAGCGCCGTCGCAGGAGCTGCCAAAGTGAGGTTGTAGACAACGACGAACCGCCTTATGTGCTCCGACTCCAGATTTTCTTGAGGTTTACTCCTGGAGCCTTTTCCATGACTGGATATGTCCTCTCCTAGATGGACTGCCTTCCCAGGCTGACGAGCCCCATCTGCCCGAGACACGTGGGGGCGGGAGCGGGAGCGTCTACCTTCCCGTGCAGGTCTATAGCACCTGCCCCCTGCCCAGATGTTATAACTAACACATTTATGAAAAAGATGTAGGACAGTTACTAAAAGGAATTTCTGATATAACTGTTTTTGCCAGCAGTGGAGTGATATGAAGGAAGCACCAAAGCGAACTGGACTTCGAATGTGAGTGATTGAAAAGATAGGAAGTTTCCAGTCCATGGTTTATAAGCAGATACACACATTTTTAAATCAATGTATAATGAAGCAGGGAGCATATTGATGTGGGTGTGGATATAAATAATAAATAAACGACGATAAACAGGAACAGGAGTTTACATCGCTCAACAGGAACTTGGCTGATAACTTCTTGTTGATTGATGAAAACTCATGTTCCTTTTTTTCAACATCTACCTATTATCTATGGCCTCACCAACGTGATTGTGCTTCCTGCTTCATTATACATTGATTTAAAAATTCTTGTATCTGCTCATAAAACATGGTCTTGAAGCATCCTATTTTTGCAACTAGTCATTCGAAGTCAATCTTGGCTTTAACATCTTCCCCGCTTTCTGCATAACCCTCATGGCTAAAAGTCTTGGAAAATTTGTGCTTTATATATATATATATATATATTCAAATACATCATCTCCGCAGCCATCATGCAGAGTGCTCCAAAGAGTCATAATCCTTTGGGAGGAGAAATTCCTCCTCCGTTCCATCGTAAATTAATGTTCTCAAATTATGTCCCCCAGTACAAAATACTCACAATAGGGAAAATCCTCTTGGTATCATCCCTGACAAATGTCCTCAGAATCTTATATCTTTCAATAAGACTTCTTATTCTTCTAAATCTCCAGTGAGAATTGGCTCAGCCTAGTTTTGTACATCCTTCCCAGGAATTCAACATAGATGCCCAAGGCCGCTCAATGAGTACCTTGTTTGTACTGTCTCCAGTCGCAAGCACATGCTTCCTTACATATGGAGACCAAAACATTAGGCCATACACTGTGTTTCATCATCAGTGCTTTGTAAAGTTACATCAAACTTCTTTGTACCGTTTGACCAACATGCCATTAGTCTTCCCGCTGTACCTACACGCGAGCCCTTTGTTCCATGCACTAGCTTCTCCAGATCCCTTTGTGCTGTATCATTTTATAATCTGACCCGAATTTTCTTTCATTTTTCCTTCCAAAGTGAATAATCTCAGTTTTCCACATATACCGTCTTTCAACATTATCAATATTATCTTATTTCAATTTATTATCAATACTAATGCAGGGTAAAGGAATTGCCTTCATCCTGCATTAATATTGATAATATTAATAAAACAATAATAAAAGCCCGAATCCAGACAAAATAGCTGTCTTAAAGTGGGTATTATTTTAATTCCAGGATTATTACATTTAAAATAAGCAGGATAAAAATTAAAGATGCTGGAGGAACTCAGCGGGTCAGGCAGCATCTATGGTGGGAATGAACAGGCAACGATTCAGGCCGGAATCCATCTTCAGCCTGATTGGAATAGGGGGAATGAAAGATGGAAAAGGGGATGGGGGGACAAATCCAGGCAAGTGATAGATGGATACAGGTAAGGGGGGGGGTTGTTTGGCAGATAGGTGGAGAAAGTGACAAACAATGAGAAATAAAAAGGAGACAAAATTATGTCAGATGAGGAGTGAAACGTAAAGCCTTTTAAAGGAAATTGGTCTCATTTGTGGAAGAAAGGTGTACAGAAAAATGTACTGAAAGGTATTACCTTGTTAATTTCATGTATTTAAATATATTTTAGCTATTTGTAAATGGCTGGAAGATGTTTACAAATAGATAGCAAGACCAAGAGTTGCAAGCAGCAGAAGGTAAATGGCCTCTGGAAAAGTATGGTGGTTGAAATCAGTTCCCTTATCACATGTTGACGTTATAGGAGTAGAATTAGGCCATTTGGCCCATCAAGTCGACTCTGCCATTCAATTGTGGCTGATCTCTGCCTCTTAATCCCCATTTTTCTGTCTTCTCCCCATAACCCTTGACCCTTTCTAATCAAGAATTTGTCTCTCTGCCGTAAACATATCCACTGACTTGACCTCCACAGCCCTCTGTAGCAATATGTTCCACAGAATAACTACCCTCTGACTAAAGAAATTCCTCCTCGCCTCCTTTCTAAAAGAGTGCCCTTTAATTCTGATGCTATGACCTCTGGTCCTAGACTTTCCCACCAGTGGAAACATCCTTTCCACATCCAGTCTATCTATGCCTTTCATTATTCTGTAAGTTTCAATGAGATCCCCCTCAACCTTGTAATCTCCAGCGAGTAGAGGTCCAGTGCTGTCAAGCGCTCATCACATGCTAACCTAATTCCTGGAATCATTCTTGAAAACCCCCTCTGGGGCCCTCTCCAGGGCCAACATATCTTTCCTCCGTTATGGTCCCAAATTTGCTCACGGTACTCCAGATGCGGCCTGACCAGTGCTTTATAGAGACTCGGCATTACATCTCTGTTTTTGTATTTCAGTCCTCTTGATATAAATGATAGCATTTAATTTGCCTTCCTTGCTACCGATTCGACTTGCAAATTAACTTTAACTCCCAAGTCCCTTTGCACCTCAGATTTCTGAATTCTCACTCCATTTAGAAAATAATCTACATCTTTATTCTTATCCAGAGATGGAAATCTTCTAAAATTATTGACTGAATTTTTGGAAGACAAAAATTGTGCTTTCTGAATATGTGATAAATATTTGTTTAGTCAGCTGAGTAAATCATTTTTTTTTAAAGTTTTTGAAATGTTGCAAGGTACAAATGGATTGATGCTATATATATATATATTTTTTTTTTTCTTACAGGACTGCATCAACCTCAGTTGAGAAAGTAAGAGAAAGAAGCTACCAGAGAGCTCTGCTTTTGAGTGATCACAGAAAAGAAAAAGAAGGTGGTAAGTGTTATGGAGCTAATAGAAAAAAGATGGCAATGTCAAGTTTTAAAAATTGTATGTTTCCTGTGAAATGGGAAAATTTCAGAATTTGGTGGACCAAGCCTAGGTAAGAAAAGAGTGAAAGCAAACGTGATATAGCAAGTAATAGTACAGACTTCAAATGCGCTGTATTTAAAAAGTATACGTAAAACCCTAGGAAAAGTTATTGTATGTCCAGTACAGACTGAGATAGGTAAAATTACATTGAAATATATGGAAATGGCAAATAAATCAATATTTTGTGTCTCTTCATGGAAGTAGCAGTAAACTTCCCAGTAAAAGTGACAAGCAACATGTCTAAAGTGAAGGAGCTGCAGGAAATTAGCAAAAGCTAAAAAAAAAGCATTGGAGTAATATTTGGACTGAAAATTCTTAAATATCCAGGACTAGATGACCTGCATCCAAAGTTTTGAAATAAATGGTTTTGGGGTTGGTGGACACACTGTCAGTTTCCCAAATCCTCCCATGGCAGCGTGTTCCAGGCACCTACTGCACTCTGTGTAAACAACCAACTTGCCTCGTGAATCTCCTTTAAATGTTTTTCCTCTCTCCTTAAAGCTATGCCCTCTAGTATATAACATTTTCGCCCTGGTGAAAAAGTGATGACAATTTACCTCTCTAGGCTTCTCATAATTGTAAATACGTTTCACATCACCCTTCAGCCTCCGCGATGCTCCAGAGAATATGCTTGTCCAACGACTCCTTATAGCAAAAACTCCCTAATCCAGGCAACATTCTGGAGAACCTCTTTTGCACTCTTTCCAAAGGCTCCGTATCCTTCCTGTAATGGGGTCACCAGAGCAGTATACCACAATACTCCAAACGTGACCCAAGTAAATTGTGAATCAGAGGTGGTCTGCAGGCATCGGATGAGATGCTTAAATGTATAGGTTTAATGATACACAGCTAGATGCAGGGTAGACGTTTCAGAGGGGCTTTGGAGGATATTAGTGAATGGATAAGAACATGGCAGATGGAATATATTGGGGATACATGTGAAATAGAGAGGGTAAGTATTTTTAAAGTGGTGAGAGTTTGAAAATAGCTGCTCTTCATCTCCTTGTACACGTCACAAAAGTTAATGTGCAGGTACAAAAAGCTAGCAGGAAGGCAAATGGTATGTTGTCCTTTAAGGAATTGATTGCAAGAGGAACAATGCCTTACAGGGATTATTAGGACCCATATGAGAGAACACCTGGAATATTGTGTGTTATTCTGCTTTCTAAAACTTGGGAAATATTTAATGGTGATAGAGTGGTTGTAATGAAAATACACCAGATTGATTCCAGAATGGGGATTCAAGGGTCACAGTCTCAAAATAAAGAATCAGCTATTCAGGACATGGATGGGAAGAAATATCAGCATAGAGAGGGTGGATGATCATTGAAATTTTCCATCTAGTCAGACTATGAAGGCTGATTATGTTCAAGACAAGTTAACAGATTTTTAGATAAGGGAATGAAGGGATCTGGGGAACATGCAGTAAAGTGGTGCTGACATAGATTAACCATGATCTTCTTGAATGCAGAGCAGGAACAAGTGATCAAATGACCTGCTCCACTTCTATTTCCTTTATTCGTATGAAATAATAGATGGAAGTATGTGGTAAATGTACTTACCAACCAGGAACAAAGTTGTGGATAACAAACTGGCTGATATTACTCGCTTGGTTTAATAGGTTTTGGACCTTTGGTGGAATTTATTTGAGTTGCTTACAAATTGAATTTAAATGTTTAATGAATACCATCATGCAGTAGGAAATTCAGACCTCTACACAATGCACAAGTTCTCATAAGAGGTGTGAATGATTGAATGAAACGAAGTGTAAGATGGAGTGGTATAACAGAAAGAAATGTAGAGATTTAAGGTATACTCAATGTGTGCAGGTACACTCACTATGCACCTTTTGTGACTCAAGGATGTGATCATGCTGGAGGGAAGGAGGAGATTGAAAATGTTTCCTTTTTTAAGAAAGCTTTGAATTAACCACTGAATTTCAGTTATCAAAGTCCAATTGCAAAGCAAGTTTATTATACCATTACAAAACAATAGTTCTAAGGTAGGAACTTCATCAAGTAGAATTTGATATGCCTGATGAGATATTAAAGTAGCTGGTCAAAAGCCTGGGTAGAGGGCCAGGTAATAGGGGGTCAAATATGGAAAGAGAACTGGTCAAATCTAAAGAAAGGAATTCTATAACAGGGGGACCAACTAAATGTGGGAATGATCAAGAGGCCAGAATTGGAGAAACATATCTCAGAGGGATGTACGTCTGCAGAGATGACAAAGTTAGGGAAACGTGATCACATTGGATGGGTTTCAAGAGAGTCAAGAGTGTTTTATTGTCATATGTCCCAAAACAGAACAATGAAATTCTACTTGCGGTAGCACAATAGATATATAAGAGTACTCTCTAAAACAACCTGGAGGAGAAGCTGCTGGTGTACTTCTACCGCTGCTCCATCGAGAGTGTGCTGGCGTACTGTATAACCACATGGTATGCCAGCTGCTCTGCAGCGGGCAGGAGTGCCCTTCAAAGGGTCATCAACAACAAAAAATCACTGACTGCCCACTGCCCTCCCTGAAGGACATCTTCAGCTCTCGCTGCCTTGGCAGGGCAGCCAATATCCTGAAGGACCCTTCCCACCCTGGACACAACCTGTTCCACCTGCTGCCCTCTGGCAGACGGTACAGATCTTTCAAAACTCGCACAAACAGACTCAGAGACAGCTTCTACCCCATAGCCATACGTGAACTTAACAATGCAAAATAAGAAATAACACTCGCATTCAACTGAATGGTTCTACCTCAGCTGCTATTGTTATTTATTTGTATTTTTTTTTAAATATGTATATATTTTTACCTTTTCTTATATATTTAAAATTGCTCTTGTGAATCGCACCGTGGGATTGACTTTTAAATTTCGTTGTACCATGTGCAATGACAATAAAGAGATTCATTCATTCATTCATAGTAAAGTAAAGGTAAACATTTTGAGTATTACAATGTTGCTTGGCTTCTGTGATGAAAGGATTTGAAAGCAAATGAACCCAGTATCACAATAAACCTATTGCTTATGCAGGAACCAGTGTAAATCAGGAGTGAACATTAGTGAGACAAAATGAAGGTGAGGATTCTGAAATTTGGATGACATGAAGGATAAGGGGTGAAGCACATTATGTCACAGTGAGGAAGGCTGCTCAAATGTGCGTTAAGAGTAATTGAGCCTGGAAGTAAGAGGCAGGGGTGAGGATTTCACAAACAGATGAGCTGAGATAAGGTTAAAAAACTGGAGACAAATATTGAATTTGAAATATGCAACCTTGGTGATATGTGGTTTGATGTTCGTCGCTGGATCAAAGGCGATGTGGATTGGCATAGGTAATTACCAGGAAAGTATTGAAGTCAGGAGTTTGGGGTATTCCATACAATTTTTGTTGTTGAATCATTTCCTCAGATGGTTGAGAATTGATGAGGTTGAAACTCATCTTTGATCACTTGAACTGATCATGCAATATTGTACATTTCTTGCACAATAAAGTTCAACCACAGTTAAATAATTTATTTTGTACAATAGAGGATACATTTATATTCCTGCACTTTTAAATTATTTTTTGTTGCCCAGAAGCTGGCATCTTTTATGGTAATTAATTTCATGTCTATGTAAGAAGGGTATTGTTTAATCTTGGTAATTATAGAAAGTAGATTTAGAGATTTAGCTCATTATTCAACTAAATTTAGCCCATGGTTTCTAATGCTATTTTGTTGGGATTTCCATCTGTAGGAATGATTTCACCCACTCATAGCCCAACATCAACTCATTGGCCACAGTCTCATCTCCAAACTCCACCTTCATCCCATTGTTCAAAACCCATTCCACGTCTCCAACTGAAGATCCCAGCTTTCCATCCCAGTGAATCTAACCTAGGTCAGTAGTGAAGACATTCCATATTCATTCCACCATTTATGTGACATGTAATTATTTTTAACCATATATTCTAATGTCATTTCAAACTGAACTCCCTTTATTGTTTCCATATTGCTTGTACAAATTGATATTTTATGTAAATATCAGTGAATAAATGGGTTTAAAACTGTTGATATGTAAGGCTATTTTTAAATTATAGATCTTTGTACTTGGTAAAATGCATGTAGTAAAATGTATAATATGAAATAAAGTGTGGGTTCATCGTACTTGCAATTTTTTGTATTCTGGAATTTATATTACTACCTCCATTTTCGATATGGCAGCTAGGTTTATGAAAATTGTAAAAAAGATATTATCTGGTGGTTTGTGCATTTCTGCTGGTAAATGTTTAAAGGAATACTCCACACTAAGGTTCTATACAAGCCTTATAAAGACACAGAAAAGATGTGGGATGGAAAGAAATTATTTGCCCTTCAAGCCTGCTCATTTCACCAAGCAATGTACAAGTTAAACATCATGCATTTTCCCCGGTTTTTGTCTTACCTCTTGAAGAGGTGTCTGAACACAAGTATTACTTCCAAGAAGAGAACTGTGAAACTTCTACCCATCTTCTAAAGGTAATTGATCAAAACATTTGGATATCTGTCTAACATTGCAATCTCCATTATTCAGCCTGAGCCAGTTAAGATCTTCGTTTGGCTTTATTGTGGATCCCGAAAGGGTGAAAGATTAAATGTTTCTGACGAGTGTTTGAATTGTGAGACTTAGCACTGAGATACCATGCCTCAATTCTTCTAGATCATTGATGGGAGACAATGCAAAAGTCTAGATATGGTTATGGAAAAATCTGAATGAATATCTTGAAAAATGAATTAATAAAAATTCTGAGATGGTATATTATGAATGTAGAGTATTCCTTTAAAAGCTCTGGCCAAGAATTCCAGTAATTGTGGCTCACAAATATGCATGGATTCTAAAGGTTGGAGATGTATATTTGCTGGATAAGTGTTGATTGTGCAAACAGAAGCTATCATAAATAACTAGCAACCTAAAAGCACAATGTTAGTAAATTTCAGTTTCATTTGTGCTAAAGCGCAGGAAGAGTTATTCAAGTTGTGCTTAACAAATGTTCGTTTTTTTTACCTGTAATTGGAAAAAAAATATGAATTGTGGTTCTATACATGGACAGAGTTACTGCACGTTGACGACGAGCAACAAAACTCATTTATTGTACAACATTATTTAATGTGCCATTTATATTTAAGATGCCAAAAGAAGAAATGGCTGTTGTTTTAATAATTGGCGTAGCAATTTTAATGTTTGCCATTTGTATTTCTTCTGTACTGTCCTGTTGCTCTATATTAATCCTTTAATATATTTCCACAGAAGTTTCAGAAGCTGAAATTCCAGAGCAAATTTCTGAAAAGGAATGTCCTTCTCCAGTGAATTCTCAGAAGCATAATATAAGCCCTACAAAATTAAACAAGGTAACTAACTTGTTATGGATGATTTCAGTAATTCATTAAAATAGGCACACTGATATTTGTACCACATTTTTAATTTATTACACTGTGACAATGTAAATTTATCATGTGTTCAGTTTAAGTGATTTTTAAAATCTTGTATTTTAACTTAACAGACTTGTCCATCGTCGCCTCCGATTTCATCCCAGTCCCAAGTAAAGTTGCAGGTGAAGACTTCCCAAGTAGAGAATACAAATAATATAATTGAGACTTCTAATCTGAATCAATCTAAACCTGAGGCACAACAGAAGCTCAATTTATCCCAGCCAATAACAAAAATTAATTTTACCAGCCAATCTGGAAATCCACATTATTCACAACATCCATGTCCATTACAATCCCAAATTTCAGTAAAACCATCCAATTCTCAGCCGACACAACTTCCGTTGAAAACTCCTGTGCTTCCATCACATTCTGAGAAGATTATTAAATCTCCAGCCCCTCATGCACCTGGACTGTCCACCTATCTTCCATCAAGTTCTCAACCGCAGCCTCAGACGCTGTTGCATTCACCAAAGTCACAGACACAGCATCTGGGATCATCCTACAGGACAATTCATTCACAGTCACCTCAGATGGGAACCACACAGGCCCCATCACATCGAGGATCTTTTTTAACCCCTGTCACTGTGGGGCAAGTATACTATCAAGCAACACAGCCTGGGAATTTAGCACAAAAGCAACAGACAAGTGCAACATTTTATTCTTCATCTGCAGCATCATCAGGTCATCAACCTAGTATGAGTCAGTTCAGCCAGCAACATTCAAGCAACAGTGTGCCACCTCCACCACCGCCACCTCCACCTCCACCACCACCACCACCACCACCACCCACGTACTATCAAAACCAGCAACCTTCTGGGAACTTTCAAAGTTTCAGTCAGCCGAGAACAAATGTTCTCCAGCAAGGAGCATTTTCTCCTGCACCAAGTCCTACCCAAACTTTGCCTGGATCGAGTTTACTTCAGTCTTCTCCTGGGACTATTTTACACCAAGTTCCTCCACAATCTCCAAGTTCTGCATCACAATCAGCAGTAGCTGTTTCTGTACATCATGCACCATCTCCAGGGCAGTATCCTCCATCTGCAAATTCTGGTCTGCATCACTCTTCCTCGGCACCGGCAACACAGCCACACCCTCCAGTGTCACAGTCACCTGGATCAGGACCACATCATCCGCCTCTTCCAGGTTCACACCATCCTCCACCTCAAGGACAGGCCCAACACCCACCAACATTGCCACATGTAAAAGGTGCAGTCCATCCAGTACCACCAACACAAGGGCAATTACTACATACTCAGACTTCAGGACATCATCCACCGCCACCTCCACCACCAGGGCCAACATCTCATCACCATCAACCACCATCTGTAACTGGACTGCAATGTCTACCAGCATCTGGAACTACAACATCCCATCAACTTGCACTTAATTCAGCAGCACCGTCTCCTCCTCCACCACCGCCACCACCACCACCACCGCCAGCTCCAGTTCATGGGGTGGGACATCATGTTCCTCCTGGACAAACATCTCATCATCCAACTTCTCAAGGACCACATCATCTTCCACCAGGGGCCCATCAAACGTTGGGTCACCATCCTACGCATCATCTAGGATCTCCACTTCCACCTGCGGGATCAGGATCTCACCATCCACTGCCAAGGCAAGGCTCTCATCACCAGCCTCAAGGAGCAAATAATATTGTTGCACTTGCAAGCCCAGGATTCCATCCTCCATCCTCTGGTGTAGTATCGCTTCCACATGCAGGTCAAGGACTTAAACAGATGCCTGCATTACCCCCACAAATTTCTGTTCCCAGATCACAATTGCCACCATCTTTCCAGCAAAATAATTTTCACAGCTCAGGATGGCACTGAAATGGGGTTGTGCAAACCGATTAGAACATTATTCTGTAAAATAAGATGTAAATATTTTATGTATTGTATCTTTTAAAGATACTTCTTAAGACTTGTAAGTTAGACATTGTAATAAACTTAAAACCAGTGCTTATCTGTTTGTCTTTCACAACCGTTTTTGATTCTTAAGAACATTTTACTCCTGTTGGAGTTGTGTATATATATGTTTGTGAAGCCAGTGGGACGAAAAACATTTTCAAATTTTATTTTGTAAGTGGACATTCCAGCCACCCTTACTGATATTATAGTGCACAGGATGGCTCAAAATTGTAATTTAGTATTTTATTGTTGCATTTAAAAATGCATTTATTGAATGTTTTGTATAAATTTTTTTATTCAAGTATGTTAAATATATCTGCACTTCTAAGGAGTGTTGGCACTCAAGCAATTTACATTTTTGTTCCTTTCCTTTCTGTAGTAAAACTTTTTTTGTATACTATTAAACTATAGCAGAACAATGCAATATTGGTTTTGAGACATTGCAGAGTGGTTCTTTTACTTTATTGGTTATTTGTAGGAAAGTAATTTAATGTATAGATTATTTCCAATTTCTGCAGATGTTATGTAAATAATTGTGTATTTACTTTTTCCTTTGTAAAAAAACTTGCCAATGCTTCTGTCCCATTTTTGAATACTGTTGTAAATTTGAGTCCCTTTGCAAAAAGATGTGTATGTTCTTTGTGAGCTTAGTATAAGAATTTTAATTTTAAAAAATACTGTCACATTACAGCACTGGTTGGGCATTTTAATCCATGTTAATAAATCACAGTAAACTGCATTTTTTACAAATGACAAATGTGGATTTAGGATTTTGTTGTTGTACATCAAGACCCTGCAATCTTAGGATGTTGTACTAACATTTATTGTTATTATAGGATTGCAGAAATGCACTAGAGTAATATTTATTCTTACATTTCTTGGAATTTCATTTATTTTCTTCATTCTTGATCTTGATGGTAGTGAACCTAAATGATTAGAGAAAGAGATGGAAACACCTTGCTCTAATAAGGTAATGTGCTGTCAGTTGAGATGCTAAATGACACGGGTTTGTATGAACAAAATGTCAATAATCATATTTTTATACTTTTCAACTGCTGTGCCTACCTCCATCATTCTGTATGGTACGAGTATAGATTTATTTACACTTTTTTCTCCACAACTCCAAGGAATACACTGACTTTTAGTAAATGTGGAACATGTTGTTGGTGTGTTACCAGAAGCTTAAAATATACTTCAAATATCCCAATAAGAATGGGAGTATAAAGAGCAAAGGAAAAAAAAAACGGAATTTTGAAGTGTGTTCAATAGAATTTAAGAAATGTGTATGGATAGTGTAAGATGCATCGACATTTTAAATCTGGAATTGTTTGGTTTTATCTAATTCTAACTTTACCAACTATTTAAATGGTTTGGTTTTATTTTGGGGAAAAACTATATGCAACACATCCAATGGGTTTTCCAGAGTATGAATATTGGCTCCTAAATTGACTTAATTTCAAAGTTATTTTAAGAAGTGCACAAGCTAAATTTATAACTATGAAAGGCATACACTATCTCTTTTTGTTAGTTTCTGCAGTATGTCGCAGGTACTTTCAAGCACAAGAATTATAGTGTTCCAAATATGATTTTTGTACGCTTTATAAAAGTTCAACCAAAATTGATCATTTAAGAAAATAAACTTGATCATTTATTTTCTTAAGGTAGACAAAAATGCTGGATAAACTCAGCGGTGAGGGCAGCATCTATGGAGCGAAGGAAATAGGCAACATTTCGGGTTGAAACCCTTCTTTATTTTTTCTTAAATCTACTTTGTATCCTGCTTCTATTGCTTGTAGTTTGATTTGATCTTCAAAGTAAGGAATCAATTTTTCACTGGAGCTGCTGCAATTTGCAGCGAGAAAGGAAGAGCAGTGGAGGAACTCAGCTAATCAGGCAGCGTCTGTGGAGGAAAATGAACACTCAACCCAAAATGTATGTCCAGTTGCTAGAACCACTGAGTTCCTTCAGCTGCTCTCCGTGCTTCAATTCCCAATTAATTGTTTCTTGGCAATTCAACCCCAAGATATTAAAAGAGAATTCACAGAAAGCTTCCAAATCAGACAAAGGTTGGTACTCGTTAGTTCAATTTCTACATTTAACTTCCAGCAATGCGTTTCAGAGGCACTTACAGATATCATATTATATGACTAAGTAAAGGAAATTCTCCATTTTTGTTTGGTTACTTTTCAGTGACTCATCAATTTTTAATCTTCAGCTGGAGTCACTGTTGCGGAGGGAAAATCCCATTCACTGCATGGTGAATTTAAAACAGGTAGAAATATTCCAAAAGATGCTGGAGAAATCCCAGAACAGTAATTGTCTATTGCATTAATTTACGAAGGGTAGTAAATTTTGTTTTGGTGGGGTGGATATGCTGGGGATAGTGCAAATTTACCACTTTAATAAGAAAAAATTAAGTCCTTAAAAACAGATCAGAAGTGATTTAAACTTAATAACTATTTATTCCTAGTACACATCCCACAAGGTAATAGCAATGATTGCTCTAGTCTAGCGATCTGATTGGCTTTCAGGGTCTGCTGTATCAACAGGTGAATCTGAGGTCCGGGTTTGAGAGGTCAAGACGCCCAAGAAGCAGCAGAGATGGTGGCCAGAAACGCTGGGAGCAGCCATGATGAAACTAAACACACCAACCCTTTGCAGTTAAGCCTGCTGTTGCAGAATATCACAATTTGGGTAAGACATTAATTAGTGGACAACAGCCTTAAGTGATGAAAAGGTGAGGCCTTGGGGTCGAATGTAATATTTATCCCCCCAAGTGTGTTACACTCAATCATACAAAATAATGAATGAAGGCTTAGCAGAAGTATAACAAGAATGAGACACAGGTACACAATGCTATCTGGCAGAGCATGTTCTTACCTCAAGTGTCATGAGTAATGTATTAAAGATTTTGCTTTAATACATTACACTTGCTTCTATTCCTCAGCCTTGGCGATCTAATACTTAAGGAATAAATAATAGCTAAGTGGCCTTTCACTATAAACCAATTATTCATTATTTGTAATACTGCACTCTGAATAGTCTTAAATGCAGCTGTGCAACCCCCCCCCCCCCCCCCCCCCCCCCCCAACCTTTCACTACACTTTACCTCCCTCACCACCAACCAGGGACCTACCGCTCCTTCCGAGAGACATGTCCATTGCATTCTTTGCTCACAATCTTGCATCTACATTAGTGAAACCAACTGTTGACTAAGTGACAGTTCTGCAGAACTCTCCCTTGTTACTGAGACCAAACAAATTGAAATAACACTGTCCCTTATCTTCCTTGGATATCTTCTCGATGGGATGAATATTGGAAAATTCAGCCCCCCCCACTCTCCTCCCCAGTGTTTTCCCACTGTCCACCTTGTTTACTTCTGTGTACCTTTCCCATTCTCTCCCCACCTAATTCCGCCTTTGCCCCATTCCCTCCTAGTTCAGTATGTACATAGATGAAAGGTTTTTATTCCACAAGTACAATACTTTGATTATGCGCTTCCATAGTTAAATTAATTTTAGTTGAATAATTACGAAGCAGTGCATAATAGCATTATTTATCCTAAAATTAAGCAAAAGAAAAAACTCCGTCATCCACCTAAAACATGAACTCTCATTCATTTTATCTCATTACCAAACCTGCTAGCATTTCAAAAGATTTTTAGCATATGCAGTTATTGTGAATGAGGGAGTGGACCCTGGAGGTTCTTAAACATTAAGAAATTAACTGCAAGGTGCTGGAGAACAAAATGTAGGCCAGGTCATAAAGCTGTGATGACTAAGGACGTGCAAAATTAAATCGAGGCATTTCAATCATAAAATGACGGTGGGAGGCCAGTGAGATCAAGATTAAAATAATCAAATTTGGAATTGATGAAGATATGAACGTGGGTTTCAGTGGCAAATCGGGATAAAATTGCAGGCACGTGCATGGTGGTGGGTAGAATATTGCATCAAAAGGCCACCAAATCTGGTCTGTTTTAGCTTGAGCCAAGAATATAATCTGGCAGAGGTAAGGACAATGTTTAACTAAGAAATTGTGGTTCATCTAACAGAAGCAGTGCAAGGTATCATCAGTATTTAAATAGAACTGACTCAATGTTTTGGTAATAGCAACATGTAGATGATAAAGATGAAAGATAAGACTACAAATAGAAACAGGCTGGAGGGGAGGTACAGGTAAACTTCAAATGACTGGAGGGCACAATGGCGGAGCTGCTGCCTTACAGCGCCTGATTCTGGGTGCTGTCTTTATGGAGTTTGTACGTTCTACCTCTGACCGCCTGGGTTTTCTCCGGGTGTTCTGGTTTCCTCCCACATTTCAAAGACGTACCGATTTGTAGGTTCCTGTAAATTGGATAGCATAGAACTACTGTACGGTCAGCACAGACTTGGTGGGCCGAAAGGCCTGTTTCCACACTATCTTTAAACCAAAAAGTAAACTAAACAAATCATAACTGGTTACGCTTATTGTTGTTAGGAGGGATTGAAACCTGATTTCAGAGAGATTCATGGGTGAATTAGTTTAATCAATAATCTAAAATGCATGCTTTAGGCCATACTGGAGGTAAAACAGTAAATGGTCATGCACAATCTCAAATTTACATTATCCTGAGGGCACAATTCATATCAACTTACAAAACTCAATTTCTGAAATCAAAACTACCTGAATACCAAGATCATTATTAAACTGAACTTCACAAGCTATGGAATACCTGAAGAAACTCCAACTTATTCTTTCAAGATGTCCAACATACAACAGTGGGGGAACCAAACAACAACTGCTTTCTCAACCAAGAGCAGAGAGCTAAGAAATGCCATATTACAAAGTGTAAAGAGTTAGCAAAGATCCTATGCTGATGACAAGAATAAAGGAGAAACACAAGGGAGCGGAAAGTCAAAAAAGAGCATAAGACTTACTCCAAAATGTTTTTCTTCCCTGGTGGATAATAAGGCAGTTGCTTAAAGTCAGAGCAATAAAAGCATTATAGTTTGAATGTCAACAAATCTGCATACATTGTGCATTTAAATATTATTCCACAATAATACAGCATTCTATCTGCAACTAAATAATTATCGTAAAATTATCTTGCCATTCCAATGAGCAACACGACTTGGAAACAAAATAGTTTAATTAGACAGTCACAAGCACCTCAAACAATTGCTACTATTACAATACCAGAATTATTTATCCACAATCTAGTTATTGCAAAGGCAGATGGATAAACCAGTAACTGGTAGAATTAGAAATAGTGGCACCATAATTAAAGTGGACAATTGGAATAAAACTAGTCAGTTCACTTTCACATAATTCACTGTTTAGAGGTTAGTGCACACTTGGACCTGACAGGTAGAAAGTCTCACTACTGATGAGATATAACATGCCAGAATTGCACTTGACCACAATATTTGCTATCTAATAAATTTTTCATTACACACAGCAACTCAAATACTTAAACTAACATCTGAAGAATTCAATGCTTTAAAAAAAAAATCCCTATTTACATTGTTAATCCCTGAAAAAGCTACAAAGACCAGTGCAATTTGTTGTGCCACTGTCCGATGCTGAGAGAGCAAAGCTGTAAACAGACCCAAGATCAACTTTCTTTTCATGCAAATCTGAAGGGTTTGCTATGCAGCAAGTTATTTTAAACAAGTTTTGACACGTTCACTTTTATTTTCACATCAATTAGTATCATTTCTGTACTGACAGCAAAACATTTTAACATATAATTTTTTTGTGACAAAATATTAAATCTGCACATGGAAAAATGTTTTCCTTTTTGTTCCTTTTGCAGCTTTAGTACAGGAGATCACAAACCTTTTGCTTGGACAATATACCTGACAATGCTGAAGCACAGTAAAAAAAATAATAATTTAAAACTTTGAAGGACACGTTCTTATGGAATTCTTAAATAACGATAGACAATTAGGGGACAATTGCAGTGATTACAATGCAGGTTTGCAGCTGAGTCTCCTTTGAAGGACTAAAATCGGACTTTTTGAAAGTCTGGTTGGACTGCAAAATGACTTACAAGGCATTAATGAACACGTAATATCCAGCAACACAATATTTAACTGAGCCAACAAATGTAAAATTTATACAGCCTCATTTGTACGTAAATAAGCTTCAAAACATGCATTCTCGTAGCACATGGCATTCATGAAAATATTATAGGTTGTCCCATTTCTGTGTTATATGGAAAGCTATTTTACAAGAAAATCTACAGATTTTACAAGAATAATGCTTCTTTCCTATTGGCTACAATTGTACAGCTCTGCAATATCTCGGCTACTTCCTTACCTTACATAGTAGTAGCATCTCAGTTATCTTTCAATATTAATACTCATCAGCTAAAACAATTTTCATAAATAAGTACAAAAAATATCCAAACGCATGAAAAAGATTCTTATCACCTTCAGATAGGAAATTTAACATGAGATGGTCAGGCGATACTAGAAACAAAGCATCAAAACATGTTAGGTGTTTTTAGCAGAGTCAGCTACCTCTTGCTAAAGACAAAAACTACTTTTCCCAAAGACACAGTGCAGAAAAGCAAAAGTTCAAACATTAACCATACTCGAGTGAAAAATAGCCTATTCTTGGAGGCTTGGATTTATACCCCTGATGTTTGAGAGTTTGCCACTTTGCTGGGTCCGTGATAAACATCGTCAGCTCTATGAAGAAAATTGGTGAATGCTGCTAAGAGCTAAGCCAGGGGTGTCTGAGGCATTCCGCTGCAGAAGCTCGTTTCTCAGGAACCATTTCTAACATGGGCAGCAAGAAGTCAGTGAACTGCACAGCTTCTTCATGAGGCCATCCATATTTCTCAATAAGTACGTCAAACAGGCTCCAGGGTTTAAGTTTTGTAATGTGTCGTAGTTCTCCTGTGCACAAAAACAATAAATATTCATTATAATTTACACACATTCATTAAAAAATATTCTCAGGCAAGAACAAATTCTGAAAGAATGAACATGTGTCAGTTCATCTTATAACATGCAGGCAGTTAACACCTAGAACACAATTGCAGTATGGGTGAAGTACCGGACAAATTATTTGCTATTAACAAAGATAGAAAATTGTAAAGTTTTTCAAGAGTGCTTCCCTTCTGCTTTGAAAGGAAGTGAATAAGCACTCAATCAACCTGGTTCTTAAGTTGTTTTACCTGGTCAATTTAAACTGACTTATTGCAATATGTTTATGGCTAATCAACCATTAATACCATAGAATGGTAAGGATATTAATAATCCTTTCCCAAACCATACTTCCTTCATCTAACTTACGTGATTTAGCATCAAGGATCATCTTACTGCTCAGTACACTTTGAGGTAACATGCTTCAGCATTTGAGTAGTTTAGCTACTCTTTGAAAAATGATATAACATAGTGTAGAGAAGTAAATAATTCTCACATATCCATCTGAAACAATTGTTTTAAATAGCACTTACTGAGGTCATTTATACAAAAATCAATCCATCACTTGTTTCAGAGTCCTTTTGGCCATCATGTGCATGCCAACAATCAAGTAACCATGTAGACTATTGTAATTTACCAATATTTGGTCCATAGCTTTCTATGCCTGGGCAATTCAAGCAGATATTTTAAATATTGTGAGAGTACCTGCCTCCATTCTCAGACAATGCATTTGAGATTGCAACTGCTCTCTAGGTGGAAAGAAAATCTCTGATTCCTTCACGTTAAATATTGCCTTCTGGTTTTAGCGTCCCAATTATGGAGATAAATTTCTCACCATTCATCTAATCTCTGCCCTCATAATTTTGTATACTTCAGCGGGTGGCCCCTCAACCTCCTCTACTTAGAGAAAAACACCCTCTCCAGTGCAATCATATTCTTCCTACATTGTATGATCAGAACTGCACACAGTACTCTGGGTGTAGCCTAATGAACATTTTATAAGGTTGTGCTCTTATATTCTCTACCTTGGCAAATGAAGACCAATATCTCCTATGCCTTCTTCACCATGTTATCTACCTGAACTGTAACCTTTAGGGTTGCAACCTTTAGCTGTTTAGGTTCTAAGGTTCTGACATTACAACATAAAAGATTCATTCTGGATCAATCAGTTTTCATGGTGCACCGTCATCATTGCCCAAGCACAGGCTATGGACCAGATAAATGAGATTAGTGTGGATGAGTAATGGATCATTGACATGGACATAATGTGTAAGAAACTCCACCAAAAGCACTCTAGAAGCACAGTAACTGCCAGAAGGAAACCGCATCAGAAATGTGCCAGTAGGTTGGCTTCCTTCTATTTTCAGAATTTTTATATTGAAACCAAAATAGGTTCGCAATAAAAATATTTTTTATGTCAGTGGCCCACTTTAAGGTCAGTCAGGTATTTTTAAACCTGAGGTTAAATTAATCATGATGATTCATTGTCAAACCTTCTTTTCTAGTTCTTGTACAATGCATTCCCTATGGTATTTTAAACTTTTAGAAAGTCCCCCAACTAAAATGGTTAAAACATAAAAGACCACTTCACCCCTCAAGCTTGCCATCGCTGATCTGTCCCAGGCCTCATCTTCAGTGTTCCTTCAATGCCCTCAATTCCCAGTCCTTCAAAAATGTATCTACTACTTCTTTAAATACCCCTAATGAATAAGCTTCCACAATCTACTTTGGTAGAGAATTCAACATCCACTGCAAGAAGTTCCCATGCATCTCTATTTTAAATGACCACCCCATAAATCATATGCCCTCATTCAAGATTCAGCCACTAGTAGAAATATCTCAACATCCACCCTGTCATGCACCCCAAGGTGTTATATGCTTCAACAAGATCACCACCTAAACTACAAAGAATATGGATCTAATTTATTTGGCCAATTGTGATTGGATAACCCTCGCACACCAATATTTAGCCTGATGAATATCTTTTGGATTGTCTCTGGTGGCAGTATATCTTTTCTTAAATAAGGAGACCAAAACTGTGCTTCATCTGTATCTGTGTAATTGTTGAATACTTCCCTATTTCTATACTCCAAGCCTCCCACAATAAAGGCCAGTATGCATTTGTCTTTGTAGCCACTTACTGTGGCTGCCCCTGGCTTATTGTGATTTATACACACCTAGGTTCCTCTGTATTTCACTCATCTTCAAACTTTCTTCACAAGTGTCTGCCTTTAGATTCCTCTTACGAGGTTTTCTAAGTAAAGGCATGGCAAAAGTGACCACTTCCTGTTTTTTCTGGTTCATGATTTTAGAAAAAACGCTGCCACTTACGGGTTGAAGTAAAAGCCCATCTGCAAATGGAATTTAATGTTTAAAAAATGGGACATTCTCTCTGGGGTTGGTGGGAGGGTGGAGGGACTAAAAGCACTCTGCAAATGGTTGGGGGGGGGGGGGGGGTGGGTTGAAGTAAAACACTGAACACATGTGCAAATGGTTTTACTGGGGTGCCCTTTGGGTTTGAAAATGAAAAAAAGCAAAGCGAAATGGTGGGGGGGGGTTTTGGGTTGAAGTAAAAGCACTGCGAATGGTTGGTTGGCTGGGGGTTTTGGGTTGAAGTAAAAGTGCTGCGAATGGTTGGTTGGCTGGGGGTTTTGGGTTGAAGTAAAAGCACTGCAAATGGATGGTGGTCTAAACTTGACAAAATCCTGTTTGCACTGTATATTGATTTTAGATAAAACGCTACCACTTACGGCTGTGATTTTTGCCCATCTTACTCAGTCCTCCTCTGCTCACCAGGTGCAGAGGATTCTTCCCATCAATGAAAAATAAAAGTGTTGAGAATCTCTCTCCTGTCAATCACACCATGAAGGCCACACCTTTTCCGGTGGGAGGGGGGAGGGATTATAAAACCTGGAACTGTGGGTGTGGCTCAGTCTCTGCATGATGGGGGAGGGAGAGGTCACGACTGTCTGAGCTGTGAATCAACTGAACACACTGAATGGCTACTGAATTGTGGGTGTGGTGTTTTGTGTGGTTTTATGGTGGTTTCATCCTGCTTGAAATGGTATGAAACTGCATTTGAATGTGGTGGCCTTGCACCCTGCACAAAATGGTATGAAACTGCACTTGAGTTTGGTGGCCTTGCACCCTGCTTGAAGTGGTATGAAACTGCACTTGAATTTGGTGATCTTGCATCCTGCTTGAAGTAAGAAACTGCACTTGAATTCGGTGGCCTTGCACCTTGCTTGAAATGGTAGGAAAATGGATTTGAATTTGGTGGCCTTGCACCCTGCTTGAAATGGAATTTCAAGGAATAGCCGTGAGTCAACTGCCAGCACAGCAGCCATGAGTCGGCTGCCAGCACATCAGGCTTGAGGGACTGAGATGCCACCCCAATAATCCATTTGGCCCACAATGTCCATACTAGCCCTCTGGAGACCAGTCCCTTCAGCCCACAACACCCATACCAGTGCTCCAGAAAGCCCCCCCCTCCCCCCACTGGCCACCAATATTGGAATTGGTGGAGAGGTTGAATATTGCGTTGGGGGACCAGCCCTCCCGTGTGAACATGGGACCCATTGGGTCCCACTTAGTCTAGTAATACATTAAAAGGTAGATGTAAAGATACTCCTTACTTCAACACTACATACATATAACTATATTTCAACAAATACTTATGAAGTTCGGCATGTCCCCAACAACCATCACCAACTTCTACAGATACGCCATAGAAAGCATTTTATCGGGATGCATCACAGCTAAATTTGGGAACAGATCCATCAAACACCGCAAGAAATTGCAGAGAGTTGTGGATGTAGCCCAGAACATCATGCAGATCAATCTCTCTTCCATTCACTCCATCTTCATTTGATGCTGCCTTGGCAAGGCCACCAGCATAATCAAGGACCAGTCACACCCCGTTGCTCCCTCTTCTCTGCTCTCTCATTAGACAAGAGGTACAGAAGTTTGAAAACTCATATCTCCAGATTCAGGGACAGTTTCTTCCCAGCTGTTATCTATGAACCATCCTATCACTTGCCACAGAATGATCCTGGCCTCCCATCTACCTCATTGAAGACCTTTGAACTATCTTTAATCGGACGTTATCGGATTTCATCTCACACTAAATGTTGTACCCTTTATCCTTTATCTGTCCACTGTGGACTGTTTGATTGTAATCATGTACAATATATTCTTTGTCTGGATAGCACACAAACAAAAGCTTTTCACTGTACCTCGGTACACATGAAAATAATAAACTAAATCAAACTAAAAACTAAACAGCTTCTTGATGTTAGCCAATATTGAAACTTATGGCAATTGCAACATATTTGAGATTGCTTTGTTGTATATTTGTACTATTGCACAGTGCACAATAAATGATCAATAAACAAGACCAAAGGAATATATACACAAAGTTGCTGACTCCAATACATTTCCTGCCACCCCCCACAGCTTTTCTTTTCGTGACTACTGGAGAGACAGTTGATGGCACGGAAAGACGGCACCCAGAACAGGCTGGGTTAACACCCCAGTCTGTGTCTTTCATGAGAAAGACGCCCAATAAAGCTATGGAAAGGCCTAATGAACCACCATGGCCTAAAAATCCATCAGGCGAGAATGAAATGCTCGGAGAAAGATGAAAGAGGTGCAGCGCACAGGCCTTGAACCTGGTGAGCCGCAGGAGGAGCCCGGCCAGGATTCATCCCACAGACCCCAGTCCCTCCACGCACTAGAATCTCCCAACCCCTGCAGAATAATTATTAAGATGCCTAGATGCTGTTGGGACGCACGTCAGGCCTGATCAACCCCGGCTGTGTCACCTGGGCGAAGGTGTCTGATGTTGTGAGAACCGAAACACCCGATGACCCCAGACCACATCACTGAGGATGCATCCCAGCGCATCTAGAAGATGTATATTTTTCACATTTATGCCATTATAACTACACCGTCCATGGAGTGTCCTAGTTTTATTATCATTAGTTATTCTACAAAACAGATCATTGCACTGGACCACAAACTATTAAAAGGTCTGGTCTGAAGTTCCACATATGTTTGCTTGAGCAGTTTCTTTCATGATCTGTTGGCGACACATTGCAATGCTGCCCCTTAGTATAGAGTGCCCTATCCAACAGCTTTCCATGTTTTCCTCTAATTTAGTTGCATTAATCTAGTCATCCAACTTTATTTATCCACATGCACTGGAATGCTATTTGAAATTGCCTGATTAATCATTACTGCTCTTGATCTCAAGTTTAAATAAGCAGAGATGCATCCTGAACTGTCAGTAAATATTGCCACAGAATGAAGACAAGAATAACTTTAAATTGAATAAAACCATTTTAGAGTATATTCTAAATATTCAGTGGATAATTTACCAACCTAGCAGCAAAGGGAACTGCTATCAATGGGTTCCAGAAGAGATTTTGAAAATGTTTGTGTCATTTTGAAAAAGAGTGTCCCAGCTAAAAGCTCTCAAAGATTACATGTAACTCATGAGGCGGCATTCTGCTGGAGACGTCCTAATCATGATAATTTTCCCAGCAAAATATGTGAGCAAACACGCAATGTGTTAGAATGGCATTCTTACTTTCCATCACTTCAATTCTAATTTGTTTAAGTGTTCATTTCCTGTAGATCCAGTCGAGCAACAAGTGCAAAGGAGAACAACAAAGATGACAGCAGAAAGATGATGGAAGATGGTGAATGGCGAGGATGATAACCTTTCCTCAAGATAAAGTGCCCTCCATAATGTTTGGAACAAAGACCCATCGTTTATTTATTTGCCTCTGTACTCCACAATTTGAGATTTGTAATAGAAAAAATCACAAATGGTTAAAGTGCACATTGTCAGATTTTATTAAAGACCATTTTCATACATTTTGGTTTCACCATGTAGAAATTACAGCTGTGTTTATACTAATCGCAAAGGGACTGGCAGGCCAAGGAAGACCTCCACAGCTGATGACAGAATTATCTCTATAATAAAGAAAAATCCCTAAACACATGTCCGACAGATCAGAAACGCTCTTCAGGAGTAAGGTGTGGATTTGTCAATGACCACTGTCCGCAGAAGACTTCATGAACAGAAATACAGAGGCTACACTGCAAGATGCAAACCACTGGTTGGCCAGGTTGCAGTTTGCTAAGAAGTACTTAAAAGAGCAACCACAGTTCTGGAAACAGGTCTTGTGGACAGATGAGACGAAGATTAACTTATATCAGACTGATGGCAAGAGCAAAGTATGGAGGAGAGAAGGAACTGCCCAAGATCCAAAGCATAGCACCTCATCTGTGAAACACAGTGGTGGGGGTGTTATGGCTTGGGCATGTATGGCTGCTGAAGGTGCTGGCTCACTGATCTTCATTGATGATACAACTGCTGATGGTAGTCTACAGCAAGACAATGATCCCAAAGATACTGCTAAAGCAACAAAGGAGTTAAAAAATGGTCAATTCTTGAGTGGCCAAGGTAATCACCGGATCTGAACCCAATTGAGCATGCCTTTTATATGCTGAAGAGAAAACTGAAGGAGACTAGCCCCCAAAACAAACATAAGCTAAAGATGGTTTAAATACAGGCCTCGCAGAGCATCATAAGAGAAGACACCCAGCAACTGGTGATGTCCATGAATCGCAGACTTCAAGCAGTCATTGCATGCAAAGGATATGCAACAAAATAATGCACATGACTACTTTCATTTACATGGCATTGCTGTGTCCCAAATATTATGGTGCCCTGAAATGGGGGGACTATGTATAAACACTGCTGTAATTTCTACATGGTGAAACCAAAAGTGCAGATAAAAAAACTCTGGAATAAAATCGGAAAATGCTTGAAACACTCAGCAGGTCAAGCAACATCTATGTAGAGAAACAGTTACCATTCAGGTTAAAGATCCTTCGCCAGAACTGTGAAATAAGTTAAATAAGGGACACAAGAGACTGCAAACTGAACGCCAATTAGCAATTCCTTTCTTATTGTCCAGAGCTGCACATACTGATGACCTCTAAAAATTGCCATAAGTGTTCCTTATTAAAAACATAGACATATGTTTAATATAGACATATGTTAAATATGGTTATATATATGAAATAAACTTCTACACAATCTTACATAATTTATTATGGAATAGACCCTCATTAAATAATGCAATCTACATCTTGTAACAGACTTCCAAAACCATACAAGGCCAAGTACAGGTTTCAGCAATATAATAATGTTGTATTCCATTTTCTCAATAGATACATTTCTAAATATATTGGAACCTAATGACTGTGATGTTAATTTCAAAACTTCTTGCAATGGCTATCGGATTTATATTTAAAATTTAGCATATTAACTGACCACCCTTGCATCAATTCCTAGAACCATTTAATTACACTTGACACACATAAAAATATGAAAAGCCGTGACAGTGAAATAAAAAAAAATCTGAAAGGCATAATGTCTCAATTACTTAATTCTTGTGTTGGTCTCATAGAAATGTCAAAGCATTCAGCATCACGATCAGCATTCATCAGCTTCTTGTAGAATACTTGTTTCCCTGACATTAATCATAACTAATGTATTTGTCCAAAAATTGACAAGGCCAATTGTATATATTTTAAATTACCTCAGAACATTTAATGTACTTGAGTCAGTGCTTCATAACTATTGTTACCTTTTTTGGTGAAAAACTCCTTGGAATATTTTCCAGACATTGCGAACTTTCGAGGGATTTTCCCCAGCAGTTCAATGATCAAAGCTATGTGATCTGTATTGAAGAATATTGCCAGCAAAACAAAAACAGTTTAATCAGTACAATGCATGCATCATGGGATACTAGTCCTGGTACAGACAAGAGTGTTTCCTCCTTGACACTGAAGAAGCCCCATTATTCCTTGGACTCCTGTAAATATCAAACTTTTAATCGCACTTTTGCTTTCATTTTAATCTTTAGGACGTCAGCATTTCTAGAAAATGCTGATAAGCATTATGTTTTAATCAAAATACTTAAATTCAAAAGGAATTTGGCAAGATTTATGTTTAAAACGTGAGACAACATTACCAATACCTATTCATCAGATTTTGCCATGTCTGCTTCCATTGTTAATATCATTATGTACATTCTACAACAGATCACAGGCTTGGAAATATCCCGCCCTAAACAATCAGCTTTAATTTCCATTGCATCTGTTTTCAACTGAAGAAAAATTGATAAACAGTAATCCCAATGTTCATAGCAGACATTAATTTTGGTTAGCGGACTGGACTATACATATTCAGTAGCCATGGAAAACTCTCTCCACTTCTGTCTGTGTGACAGGACCTTTCAAAGAGAAGAGGTACTACCTCTGCGATTGAAGAATTCCCGAGAATATTTCCCAGAAAGAGCAAAGTGTCTTGGGATATTGCCTAGCAGCTCTATGATGTGTGCTATGTGGTCTATGAAGAAGAGAAAAGGGGAATCAGGAGTGGGAAGGCAGGGAAGAAAAAAGGTGGGACATAAAGAGAGGAAAAGAAACTAGAATTAGTAAATTTGAAAAACAGATCTAACCACTCATGTTTGCAGTAATCCCATACATATGTTTGAGTTAGATTCAGCATCAAGATTCGATGCAAGTCAAGTCAAGAGAGTTTATTGTCATGTGGCCCAGATAGGACAATGAAATTCTTGCTTGCTGCAGCACAACAGAATATAGTTAGCATCAATACAGAACAGTTCAGTGTGTCTATATAGCATAGACCATATATATATACACATAAAAAAACAGATAAAGTGCAATAGGCTGTTATAGTTCAGAGTTTGTTTTTTGGTGAGTTTAATAGCCTGATGGCTGTGGGGAAGAAGCTGTTCATGAACCTGGATCTACCAGATTTCAGGCTCCTGTACATTCTACCTGATGGCAGCGGAGAGATCAGTGTGTGGCCAGGATGGTGTGGGTCCTTGATGATGCTGGCAGCCTTTTTGAGGCAGCAACTGCAATAGTTCCCTTCATTGGTGGGGAGATCAGAGCCGATGAGGGACTGGGCAGTGGTCACAACTTTCTGCAGTCTTTTCCGCTCCTGGACGTTCAAGTTGCCGAACCAAGCCACGATGCAACCAGTCAGCACGCTCTCTACTGTGCACCTGTAGAAAGTCGAGAGAGTCCTCTTTGACGTACCGACTCTCCGTAATCTTCTCAGGAAGTAGAGGCGCTAATGTGCTTTCTTTATTATTGCATCAGTGTGCTGGGACCAGGAAAGATCTTCGGAAATATGCACGCCCAGGAATTTGAAGTTCTTGACCCTTTCCACCATCCCATTGATATAAATGGGATTGTGGGTCCCTACCCTACCCGTTCCAAAGTCCACAATCAGTTCCTCGGTTTTGCTAGTGTTGAGAGCCAGATTATTGTGCTGGCACCATTTGGTCAATCGCTCGATCTCACTTCTATACTCTGACTCGTCACCATCAGTGATTCGTCCCACAACTGTGATGTCGTCGGCGAACTTGATGATGGAGTTCGCACTATGTCCGGCTACGCAGTCATGAGTATAGAGTGAGTAAATCAGAGAGCTGAGCAGGCAGCCTTGAGGTGTTCCCGTGCTGATTCTTATCGGGGATGACATATTTCCACCAATACGGACATACTGTGGTCTGTGGATGAGGAAGTCAAGGATCCAATTGCAGGGGGATGCGCAGAGACCCAGATCTGAGAGCTTGGTAACCAGCATGGAGGGGATGATCGTATTAAACGCCAAACTAGTTACAAAACATTGTGTCTATGTGGTTACTGCAAGGGAATCTAAAAGCAAATAGATATGGAAAAGAAAAGGCTGGAACATAGAGGTGATCATCAACATCACCTGGATTCAAATCAAGTTCAAATCTGTACTATTTCTAGGAATAATACAGAAGGTGCAGGATCAGTTCATTCCTGGGAGGAAGAAAGATTCCCAGGGGAATAAGGGGCGACCGTGGCTGACAAGGGACGTTTGGGACAGGATAAAAATAAAAGGGAAGAAGTACAACGTAGCAAAGATGAGCGGGAAGCAAGAGGATTGGGTAATGTTTAAAGAGCAACAGAAGATAACTGAAAAGACAAGACGGGGAGAAAAGATGAAGTACGAAGATAAGCTAGCCAAGAATATAATGGAGGATAGTAAAAGCTTCTTTAGGTATGTGAAGAGGAAAAAATTAGTTAAGACACTTGAAGACCGAAAAAGGTGAATTTATTATGGGGAACAAGGAAATGGCAGATGAGTTGAACAGGTACTTTGGATCCATCTTCACTAAGGAGGACACAAACAATCTTCCTGATATAGTAGTGGCCAAAGGATCGGGGGTGACGGAGGAACTGAAGGAAATCCATATTAGGCAGGAAATGGTGTTGGATAGACTGATGGCACTGAAGGCTGATAAATCCCCAGGGCCTGATGGTCTGCATCCCAGGGTACTTAAGGAAGTGGCTCTAGAAATCGTGGGATGCATTGGTGATAATTTTCCAATGTTCCATAGACTCAAGATCAGTTCCTGGGGATTGTAGTTAATGTTATTCCACTTTTTAAGAAAGGTGGGAGAGAGAAAACAGGGAATTATAGACCAGTTAGCCTGACATCGGTGGTGGGGAAAATGCTGGAGTCAATTATAAAAGATGAAATAGCGGCACATTTGGATAGCAGTAAGAGGATCGGTCCGAGTCAGCATGGATTTACGAAGTGGAAATCATGCTTGACTAATCTTCTGGAATTTTTTGAGGATGTAACTAGGAAAATGGACAAGGGAGAGCCAGTGGATGTAGTGTACCTGGACTTTCAGAAAGCATTTGATAAGGTCTCTCATAGGAGATTAGTGGGCAAAATTAGAGCACATGGTGTTGGGGGTAGAGTGCTGACATGGATAGAAAATTGGTTGGCAGACAGGAAACAAAGAGTAGGGATTAACGGGTTCCTTTCAGAATGGCAGGCAGTGACTAGTGGGGTACCTACCGCAAGGCTCGGTGCTGGGACCGCAGCTATTTACAATATACTTCAATGATATGGATGAAGGATTTCAAAGTAACATTAGCAAATTTGCAGATGACACAAAGCTGGGTGGCAGTGTGAACTGTAAGGATGCTATGAGAATGCAGGGTGACTTGGACAGGTTGGGGGAGTGGGCAGATGCATGGCAGATGATGTTTAATGTGGATAAATGTGAGGTTATCCACTTTGGTATAAAAAAACAGGAAGGCAGATTACTGTCTAAATGGTGTCAAGTTGGGAAAAGGGGAAGTACAACGGGATCTGGGTACTTCTTCATCAGTCTATGAAAGCAAGCATGCAGGTACAGCAGGCAGTGAAGAAAGCGAATGGCATGTTGGCCTTTATAACAAGAGGAGTCGAGTATAGGAGCAAAGAGATCCTTCTGCAGTTGTACAGGGCCCCAGTGAGACCACACCTGGAGTATTGCGTACAGTTTTGGTCCCCTAATTTGAGGAAGGACATTCTTGTTATTGAGGGGGTGCAGCGTAGGTTTACAAGATTAATTCCTGGGATGGCGGGACTATCATATGCTGAGAGAATGGAGCGGCTGGGCTTGTACACTCTGGAGTTTAGAAGGATGAGAGGGAATCTTATTGAAACATATAAGATTGTTAAGGGTTTGGACATGCTGGAGGTCGGAAACATGTTCCCGATGTTGGGGGAGTCCATGATCACATTGAATGGTGGTGCTGGCTCGAAGGGCCGAATGGCCTACTCTTGCCCCTATTGTCTAATGTCTAAGACACATATTCAAAGTTTTTTAAAAAATGCTATAAATTAAGCAGATAAAGCATGCTTAAATATGACAAAAGTATTTCAAAAGTCAAATTTATTTTGCCAGTAAAGAAAGATTGCTTTAAGAATCGATAAAAACAATTTGTTCAGATGTGTAATATGTGCCACCATTATTTAAAAAATATGTAAACTAAGGTAGAAGGTTTTCTTTGCTTATTTGAACGCTAAGCATTTCCATTAGAAGCATTTAAAAAAAAAAACTTCTACCCTAATTGAAATGTACAGAAAATGTTCTTGTCTACACAGAATTGTCTCTCCAAACATGCTCCAACTCCTCTTCATCCAATGCAAACAGCATCATTCAAATGCCCAAATTATTTGTTTCTAGCTTTTTCTAAAACATGGCTATGATGCTAACCTCCTTGTGGACATAAGTTGTACATTCGAGTTACTGTGTATGAAAGGATTTCTCATGGATTTATTAGTGTCAGGTAATGGTCATTCATTTTGACATCTAACCTATAAACATATTTCATAATTTTAATTTAGAATAGGATACTATTGTTAATATGTCACAATTAATCCTTGTGACATCGACTCATGATCCAGAATCCTATCAGACTGAACTGAAAAACTGGTTTATTATTGGGTAACCACTGCTAAACAATTGTCATAACCTCACCTAATTGACTTTAGGGGAGGAAACCTGCCTTTCCCCCCGTCCTGTCTGACCCAAACCTGCAGCAATGTGATTGACTTTTAACTGCTCTCTGAAATAGGTGATCAAGCTACTCAATTCAAAAACAGAATCAAGACAGTGAACATGACAAAATCACTTCCAGCTAAATCAACTATGTAAACTCTTCCTTTTTAACACCTTGGGTCTTGTACCAAAACTGGGAAAGTTGTTTCAAAGACAAGTCGTGCAGCAGCCTAATATATAATAATCATACACACAGAATCACAATTTTCAAGCAACCTACAAGTTTCATTACTCCTGAGTATGTCCTTCCCCACATCAATGTAGTTTTTCATAATATAGAGGACAGTATTCCTAATGTGGTCTGAGTTCAATACCATCAAACATAAATTTACTTATCAACTCCCCCCTCCAGAAATGCACTTCAGACCCTGGATTGTTTTTTATAGCTTAACAATTTAACATACATTCAAATATACAAGTTAGGGGCAGGAACAGGTCATTCAGCCAGGTTGCCATTCAGCCTGCACTGTCACGTTCACTGATCCCATACCAATCATTACTGAAATTTGCCAACTATCAGCATTTATAATTGCCATGTGCTATGTTGCAATCCAATTAATTTGTTCTCCACAAATCCTGAATTGGACTTCAGATTGCTATTATTCATGTAAATGGCGAAAAACATCCATCCCACCACTGTGCCTTGGAAACACAATTGCCCAGTCTCCCAATCATAGTAACAACTTTTAATATTTATTATTTTATGGTTTCCAGTCAGCTCTGCAGTATTTATCCCATCACTACACACCCTATTGCAATCACATATCTACTGAAAATACATGTAAACTACAGCTGCAACATTACTCAGTGTAAACCAGCATCTATAGGTTCCTTCCCACACTCTTTTATATTTTGTCTCTCAATTCTTCAATGAATTCAATAAGCTTGGTCAAACCTGACTGCCCCTTTTGAAATGACCACTAATTATAACATTTTTAATTTATACATAATTTTCAGTAACATCTTTTAACTAAAGATCTTTTTTGCCTATGTGAAGGTAACTGATCTTTAATTTCAATCTCCTTTTGCAATAGGCTTCACATTAACAGTCATCCAGCTCTCTGGCAATACTCTGATGCGCAGGGATATTATGAGACATTCAGCGTGAAAGACACCAGACACGGATGACAAATTCATGGGTTCGAAGCATTAATGGACTAAATGCCTCCAAGCCATTCTCCCACTCCTACACAAACACTGAATAACTGAATACCTATTTGTGTGTGGAAGCTAAAGCAATAATCTTTGTGTTGAAGTTTGATAAAAACATACAATTATGTCAAAAGTAAGGGGATTTCTATTTTTGTTACTGCAAAGAAATTAAGCTGATATCAAATTCCTCACCATACCTATCCATTTTTCAGGCATTTGATCAATGCAAATCAAATTTTTACTTTAAAAAAATTACATCTGTACATCAACAAACTTTAACAATCATTTAATTATTCACAGTAATAATTATTCATCATTCCACAAATCTTAAATAACAATCCAAAATTCAAATTCAAGCAGATATGGTTGTAGCTAATAAAATAAATTGTGGAGATGGAAATCAGAGAATGAAATTTTATTTAGCAGTGAAATGATCATTGGATATGACCATTCAATGCTAAATGTACTGAATTAAATTATTCAAATTTAATATAAACTTTAAAAGTATGCATATTCACTCACCTTCATCCCTGGAGTAGTCTTCACCAGAATGAGGTTCAAATAAGTAATCTCCGGTTGCAAGTTCAAAGGCCTTTTGGGGAATAATAGAAGATACAATCAATAACCATTCAGTCAAAGACACAATTTATCAACCACAATTCAGTAGAATACTTCTAAATACTTAACAAAACATTGATAAGAATTTACGACTTAAAGTATTTAGTTTGATATCCCATTATGCACACCATATGCAAGTAGCCAAATAAGTCCAGGGCGAGACTATAAATAAATATAGAATCATTTTGGTCTTTACCATGTCCTTGGGGTTTTCAAAAGTACTTCACAGCCCGTTTTGAAACACAGTCACACTATTATGTAAGCAGAAGAAGCAGCCAATGTATACAACAAAACCTCACAATCTAAATGAAATTAATAACCTACTGTTCTGTATTTGGTTCTAGTTCTGGTTGATTACTGCGCAAACACCTCATAAGTGGTTATCTCGCACAGGTCGAAGTGAGTAGAGTAGTGATTACATTTTGAAGTGGGCCTTTTTGACCAAGTTGAGGAGATCTAGTCTCAATCCCCATTTTAAATGACTTAACATCGGGAGCAGCACGTGTGTTGGGTGGTAACATATTACCTTCCCTTATCGTCCTTGGGTAAAGGGAATATTGGTAGCAACGTTTATTGACATTTAGCAAGTTGATGATGGAGGGACCATTATTTTGTCTTGTTTCAGGGTCTAGATGACAGAAGATTTGATGGTGTGATTTTGTGAATCCCCTTGTAAATTGCAATGTCTTAGCCTGATTCTGCAGAGCTCGAGGGTATCCCATCCGAGGGAAGTCAGCATATTATTCACGCTTGATTTGCGTTGTAGTCATTACATACAAAGCGGGCTGCTCAGGCGTTATACTTTCTTCAGGGTGATCTTGTTGTTGTTGTTAAAAGGATCCCATACGGCTCCACAATAATCCAATTTGGGCCTGACCAAGGACTTGTAGGCACTCTCTTTGACAGATGTACAACATGTGTGAAAATTTATTTTAAGGCCGAGAGTTCTATTTGCTTTGTTAGACACTTGACTACTATGCGTCGCCCAACTTAAATCTTTGCTTAATTCGACTCCTAGATATGGGTGATGGTCGACAGCAAGCAATGTATGGCTACCCATGTTGTCCTGTGGTACACCTGATGTCACAGAAGTTTCAATAGACCTCCCTCCCTCCAAGAGAACTTGCTGGTGTCTCGTTGTCACAAAGATCTCAATCCATTTTAAGAAGTTGCCGTCTATTCCTACATGGTTGACCTTGTACAGGAGCCGCTTATGGGGAACCTTATCAAAAGCCTCACTGAAGTTTAATATAATCAGGTCAGTCTGACCCTTGTTATCAAGTGACCTGGCTAGATCATCGATGAGTCCTGCCAGTTGGGTTTCACATGATCGACCCTGTCTAAAGCCATGTTGGTGGTTTGTTGGTATCTTGTGGAAGTCAGTATGGTCCATAATATGTCGGTGGATTATATGTTGGAGAATCTTGCATGGTATGGAGGTCAGTGAAACTGGGCGATAATTTGCAGGATTTATCCTATCTCCTTTTTTATAGATGGGGACAATGTTAGCATTCAGCCAATCTTCTGGAAGTTCTCCTCTATCCACAGACTTCTGAAAAAATGTTTTGGAAGACTCGATCTAAGCTTGCTGCACAATTCTTTAAAACTCTGGCTGGTATCTGGTCTGGCCCTGATGCATTCTTTGGTTTGATTTCTTCCAATAATTTCTGCACCTCGTTCGTTGTTACCTTAAGATCTGTAATTTTTGCAGTTTGTTGTGAGTTCAATGACGGGAATTATTCTTCAATAAAAATCAAACAAAACTGCTGGTTTAACACTTCGGCCTTGTCTGCTGCCAAAGATACTGTCCGCCCCATTGGTGTAAGGCTTGAGATTCCAAATACTTACTGGCTCATTTTCTTGATGTAATTCCAGAAAGGCTTTGTGTCTTCTGATTTTAAACTTTCCTTTATCACATCATGGATGTATTCTTGATGGGCTTTCCTGATTTCCTGATTTGTCTGTCAATTGAATGCCAACATTTCTTGAAATGTGTCCATGCAGATGTTGACCCAGATTTTCTTGCTCTGTTATAAAGCCTTTGTTTTTTTCCTAATTGCACGCCTAATTGATGAATTTACCCACGGTAAATTATATCTGAACACATTTTTGATGGAACAAAACGGTCCATGGCCCGACAAGAACTTGCTTAAAATCTAACCACAGTGTGTTTATGTCTGTTTATTAGTTTTGGCAGCCAAATTTATGCCATAGACTGTTATGGATCAGTTATTTGTTATCAGTTATTCATATATTTCATGGTTCAATGGTTTACAGAATAGTGTGATTGAAAACTTCCATTGGTGAACACCAAAATCTATGTGCCATTCTAGATTTGTGTTTCTAAAGTAAGTTTGAATTACAATCTTTACACTCTGAGGTAAGCATATCCCCACTGGACCAAGCTGATGCACCAGGCTAGATTTTGCAGTCGAAGTGACGCTGAAACAATCACTTAATGGTTATTGTTATATATAACTTTCACTGATTTCTATGCCATGCATAATTGAATTTAGATATCCTAAAATTGCAGCCAGTGATTACTTGCTCTGTCACAGCGTGTTCTGCTTTGCAATATTCCCCATGTAATCAGTAGAAAAAATAAACTGAAATAACTTGAAACATCTAAAAAACATTTTTGCTTAGAATTCTTGAAAATTCCCTGGAAATGTTATTTTGCTCTTTACCATCTCATTGGGGTATGTACAAGAGTTTTTAAGAGGATCCCAATCTGAAAGAGTGTTCAGTGACATTTCAGACCCGAAAATGCCTAATGTTTGGATTTACATTCTATCAGTAAAGTATGTTAAGATTTCATGAATATAAAAAAGTTTATGGATATTTCAGCTTCTATCTTAATGTCAAATGTAATTCACAATCTTCATTTTGCCCTATTTAGAGCATTTTAAATATTGGTTAAAAGTTGTGTGTTTTATCCTCGTGAAAATTATTTTGGCTGGGTGTGTAGCGACTTGATAACATCACTGGACACCAAACCCCCCTCCACACCCCCCCCCCCCCCCTCCTCCATCTCAAACACCCCACATAACTGGTCCGAAATTCGGAAATTCACACAGAAAAATGATAGATCTTTCTAGCTTGCTTTCTTCTGTGTCAGCATCTTGTGCTATCACTTCCCCATTAACAACAAAATCCTGGGCCAAAAGGAGACAAATTTACAAGTTTAACAAGTTATGAGAAAACACAACCTAAATAATTTAACTCTAAGAATGTATTTAAATGTTAATATCAAAATTTAACATCAAATATTGTTTACGCATTCAGCAACTTTGAAAGATTAACAAATAATATATACAAAATGAAAAGAGTGCAAAAAACTCTTCATACATTATCAGTGGTGTTCAGAACTAAATTTCAATAAAACACCTTGCCACTCATGTGGCCCCAGGGGAATATCCCTTCCCTTGTTTCAGGCATGTCCTCTTCGGATTTAGCTCCTCAATGTTTAGCAGTTCCGTGGTCCTTCCCCACACAGCCTTGGTATTGGCTGCACCAAGCTTCAGTGTGTCCCTCAACATGTAATCCTGCAGTCTGGAATGGGCCAGTCGGCAACATTTCTTGACGTGCTGGGAGACCAACAAATTTCAGGCAGACCAAAGAGCGTTCTTCACCAAGTTGATAATCTTCCAGCAGTATTTGATGTCAGTCTCCAAATGTGTCCCTTGGAACAGCCCATAGATTATAGTCCTCTGTTGCAGAGCAGCTTGGGTTGAGCCGTGACAAGGACCCTTGTGTCATTCTCCAGACCCTCTTCACAAAGTCACATTCTGCAAAGGGGTGGGCAACAGTCACCTCTTCAGAGCAGCTGTCTCGTGGACAGCATGCAGCGATAGCAAGACTCAGTGTATAGCAAGGATCTGACTACGTGGACCCTTCTCATTGGCAGCCAAGCGAGGTCTTTTTTGAGTTCTGCCAATGAGGCATTTCGCCAGACAAACTGGGGAATCTGCTCAGGAAACACCAGAGGATCTATCGAGTCATTATCTTGCAGTGGATGCAGTATGTTCCTTACTGACCACTGTCCCATAGACATGGTCTGGAAGAACCTCTCCACAAAGGACCGGTGGTACAGCAATGTCCAGCTGACTGGCACATTTCACGACATCAGTGGCAGGTCCACCCTTCGCACAGGGGAACCGGGGGCTAGAGCCTCAGCAGGTAATGATATTTGGTGCCCACATGCTTTGGCTCTACGCGCAGTCTGATGCAGCCACACATGAAGAATTAGGGGGTTGCTGGACACTCTTTTTTGCCCCATTTGTGGATATTTGTCATGGTCCATCGGATCTGCTCCATATTTAATTATTTCAGTTAAATTTCTAAATACTTAGCTTACCATACAAGCTGTACTCCACACATCAGCAGGCGTACTGTACCCAGCACCAATTAGAACTTCTATTGATCGATACTGTCTCGTCTGGATATCTTCTGTGAAATGCTTGTGCTGAAAATATTTGGTTATGTTAGTTTTTGCACAAGCACATACTATAGGTTGCTTGTTCAATGCTACTAAGCTCATGACAATAGAACTGGTCATTAACACAAATCTAATTAAGGATTTAAAGTTGGAGAGCAATTAGAATGTTCATTGATTGACAATTTTTGAGTTTTAACTTGGCTTTACCATACAAATTTCAAAATATAACAAGCATACTATTTGGTTTTAACTCTTGAAAGCATAACTTAGGTTGACCACTTTAATATTTCCAATTTAACATTGTGCCAAAAGAAAAAGCACAATGTTAAACAGATCACAAACTGTGATCTGTTTGCAGAATTTCAGTCTATGGTCACTTTCAAAGCTATTTACAGAAAAATTTAAAGAATAATAAATCAATTTCAGTTTAATGAACAGCATTAATATTTTACAACTTCCTTTGCATCCAAAATGTTTTTGGAAAAGATCACCTTTATCTTCAATCTTGTTTGGGTCCATGTAAATAAAGGAAGATATCTATTTTGTGAGCCTACAATTCTAGCATGAAGTGACAGCAACTAGTAGCTGCTTGCATTGCGCTGCATGGCAACATTGCTTGGCCCACCTCAGAAGATCCATGTTAATGGCAACATGTGCATAATTTTATGCTCTTGAACAAGTTTGCGAACTTTAGCTTAAATTGCTACTTTGCAAAAATAAAAGAACACTCTCCTTACCCATGATGTGAACCAGCTACTATTTCAATTCTAAGTTCAGGCTGTTTTGTTTGGTTGAAAAGAAACAGGACTAGAATACATTTGTTTAATTAACTTTCTATAATATATCATTTTGTGGGATGTGCAATTGTTTGATCTTATAAGTCAATCTGAATTTTCTGAACAGTACTTAAATAAATGTTAAGCATGTTGGAATGCATTATATACTTACAACCCAGCAAGCATTTCCCAGGTCTGCTATTTTAACTCTAATTTTCTCTGCATTTCTCGGATCAAGTGGATTCACCAATAAATCTGCTGCACGGATTTTTACTGTAAAACAAATATTTAGAATCTACATTTATTAAAGTTACTCTGGGGAAAAAAAGCCAATCCCCCAAATGTATAAACTACAGTTATTTTCATGAACAATAAAAGCATAGTAGCAGTACTATTAATGACAAGGATGTTATGGTGGCAGGGTAAAACAGAAACCATGTTTGGCATCTACACCACGAGTTGTGTGGAAATTCATCCGTTCTGTTAATGATATCTGCTCTTCCTTAGATCAAGTTTTTAATTGTCATATGTACTGAAAACAGAACAATAAAAAAAATTACTTGCAGCAGCATAATAGGTCTGTAAACATAATACCCAGATAATACATGACGAAAATTCACTAAATTAATAATCCCAATCCTATTGCAAAAAAGCCTAAAGTCCTTTGTGCAACCAAAGACCGCCCATAGTTCATAGTTGAGCAGTGTAGTGTTCAAGAGCCTGGTTGCAATGTTGCAGTCTTTGAATTGGGATCAATGTAGATCACACAAAGTACTTAGATATTAATCGTGCACTAAAAACAAATGAAAACGTTTGGAACTTTCAAATTAGGAGTGAATGAACTTTTAGTGGCTTACTACATTTTAATTACTGAAACACTGCTCAAGCAGAGAGGTAAAAATAAAGGACATTCTACACTTTTAAGATAAAGAAAATAGATCTCTATTTTTTTTAAATGTCTAAAAATGAATCTTGTTTCCTGTACAATGCTTCAAATATAACATATATTCTGATTTTTAATTTTGGCTCTATTATTCATTCTTTTGTCTTCCCACGTCAGTGAGGATTCGTCAGTCTGATCAGTCGAAGTTTTCCCAGCTGCTTTTCTACTCACAGAAGCCACAGATCGCCTACAGAGCGAGCTGCACTGGGTCAGACGCCTAAAAACGAGAAGCCTCTATTGACAGTCAATGAAAAATGAATGTTGTCAACCTAAACAAAGTGAAATCCAGCTCAATGTACTCCTCTTGAAAAAGAAATGATCAATTCACATGTCAGCTATTAATTATTGATATTAAAACGTTATTACAATTCAGAAGAATAGTTCGTCATTAAGAATATATTTCCTACATATAACAGTTTGAAATCTTGTTCTAGGTTGAATTTCAACACCTCAAGAAAACTTCCCACAGAATCATAGTATTTGTTATAGATGTGATGCGTAAGTGATATACATGATAGCTTGGACACAAACGGAAAGATGCCCAAGTGGCTCCAACTCAAAAACCATTCTGAATAAAAACCTAACCAAATAAGAACAAAAAAAGAGTGTATCACTTGTTTTTGGCTTAAGTCATGGATATACTCAAATATTATTTAACTGATAGATGATAACTTTTCAAAAACATATGATTAGAAGGCACAACATTATTGGGGACACTTTTTAGATGATCCCACTTAAACACCTGTTATGTGTCCATTTCAAAATAATTTTTATTGCGGAAATGTCTGTCTGTCTCTGCAGAGTAGCTGCTACTCAGTGTGAAATGCTACTTTCATAATGCAAGTTCCTTTTATTGTTAATTCTAATAACTGTCAATCTTTTGTTTCTGCCAAAGGGAAACCGAGGCAGCAGGATGTTTCTTTTCCATCACCATGGAAATACTTAAATTCAATATTTATTTAATGCTTTAGAGGCTATTATGAACATACGGTTTTTGAGTTATTTTTCAGGTGAAGCATGATCTTTTGCTCAGTTTGAGAACTATTCTTATTACCACAGGTAGGGTTGCCAACTTTCTCACTCCCAAATAAGGGACAAATTCTCGACAGCAATTCATTGACCGACTCGGCCGTGGCTGGGTGAATGATGAGTTTGCCCGTGTGTTGGACTGCACACAAAGCCCAGCCGGTGGGCCAGCTGAGGAGTTTTGGCTCGGGCGCCGTGCGCACGACGTTGCATGCAAAGTCCAACACCCCATCCAACTCATGAACCGATGATCAGCCATGAGAAGGAGGGGTGGTGGTGTCGGCAGTAAGCGAAGGTCCAAAGGTCGGACAGCTGGCCGGGCTGCCGACCAACGGGGCCACGGGCGAGGCGCTGCTGCTGTACTCCATGGGCTGCACTACACGGGACGGGTGAGGCGGGGCAGCATGCGGCGCTCTGAACCGACAGTCCCCTCGACCCAAGTAGTAGCAGTCAAATATGGGACATGAGTGGTCCTGTATGGGACAAACCAATTTAGCCCAATATATGGGATGTCCCGGCTAATACGGGACAGTTGGCAACCCTAACTACGGGCCAATAGATCAGTCGATGATGCATTCAACACCATTGTGCCAGAGCAACTACATTCCGAACTATCCCAGATGACTGTGCCTGAACCCGTCTGTCAGTGGATCACCAACTTCCTGACAGAAAGGAAGCAGCATGTGAGGCTGGGAAAGCACATCTCGGACCCGCTGACCCTCAGCATAGGAGCACCGCAAGGCTGTGTGCTCTCCCCTCTCCTTTAGTCTCTCTACACCAACGACTGCACACCCACAGCCTCCTATGTAAAGCTTCTCAAGTTTGCGGACGACACAACCCTGATTGGACTGATCCAGGATGGGGCGGAATCTGCCTACAGACAGGAAGTGACAGCTGGCGTCCTGGTACCATCGCAACAACCTGGAGCTCAATGCTCTTAAGACAGAGGAATTGATTGTAGACTTTAGGAGAGCTCCCCCTCCCCTCCCCCCACTCACCATTAACAACACCACAGTCACATCTGTGGAGTCATTTAAGTTCTTAAATGGTCAAAATGGCCCAACAGAGGATGTACTTCCTGCGGCAGCTGAGAAAACATAATCTGCCACAGGCAATGATGGTCCAGTTTTATACTGCCATCATTGAGTCAGTCCTCACATTTTCCACCATGGTCTGGTTTGGCTCAGCCATCAAGCATGACATCCGAAGGCAGCAGCGCATTGTTTGATCAGCCAAGAAGGTTGTTGGCTGCAACATTCCCCCCATCGACGAACTGTACACTGCAAGGGGCAGGAAGTGTGCGGGCAAGATCATCTCTGACCCCTCTCACCCTGGCCACAAACTCTTTGAAGCACTTCTCTCTGGAAGGCAACTCCAGACTGTCAAAGCCGCCACAGTCAATCATAAAAACAGCTTTTTTCAACGAGCAGTAGCTCTACTCAACAGCCAAAAGTCTGTAGCCTCCTTTTGCTCTGGTATTTTATTTCATTCTTCACATGTTTAAATTATAATGTTTTATTTTTAATTGTCTACTGTATATCGTGTTGTTACTTGCGAGCAAAGCACCAAGGCAAATTCCTTGTATGTATACATACTTGGCTAATAACATTTATTCAATTCAATTCAATACAGGTGCACAACCTTTTATCCGGTGTTCCAGAAACCGAAAAGCTCCGAAAACCGGCCATTTTTTCCAGATGTCGTCTGCGCACCAAAGCTCGCGTTTGGCGCCAAACTTGACCCAAAACGACCCACGGTCAACCCAGGTCTGTACTACTGTAGCGGCTGCCTCCTCCCTGGAGACCGGGAGACGCTTAAACATCTGTAAATCATTGCTTAAATGTTAGTCAGTTAGTTTGGAGGGCTTTTATGTGAAGGGGGGTGAAGGGGTAAACTTTAATTCTTGGTCCCCTACCTGGTCGGAGAGGCGGGGAGCGGTCAATGCCTTACCGGGTCGCCGTGCAGTAAGCTCCGCAGCGCTGTGGCCAGTGGGGCTGCGGGCGGCGCCAGTTGTAGCTCCGACCCCGGCAACTCTACCCCTGGCTGCGAGGCGCTCCAAATCCAGCGCGGCCCGCGGCCCGGACGCCCCAGCTCCGCAAATGTCGGGAGTCGGCAGCGTCGCAGCGCTGGGAAACCAGCGGGGTGCGGGCAATGCCTTACCGGGTCGCCGTGCGGCAAGCTCCGGAGCGCTGTGGCCGCCGACACACAACACCGCGGAGCGTCGCTGGATTTGGAGCTGCGCAGCCAGGGGTAGAGTTGCCGGGGTCGGAGCTCCAACCGGCGCCGCCCGCAGCCGGACGGAGCCCCCAACTCCGCGGCTCCAAATCCAGCGACGCTCCGCGATGTTGTGTGTCGGCGGCCACAGCGTTCCGGAGCTTGCCGCACGGCGACCCGGTAAGGCATTGCCCGCTCCCCGCTGGTATCCCAGCGCTGCGACGACGCCGACTCCCGACATTCCCGGAGCTGGGACGTCCGACCGCGGGCGGCGCTGGATTTGGAGCCTCGCAGCCAGGGGTAGAGTTGCCGGGGTCGGAGCTACAACCGGCGCCGCCCGCGGCCGGACGGAGCCCCCAGCTCCGCGAGGTTGGGAGTCGCCGACCAGGTAGGGGACTAAGAATTAAAGTTTCCCCCTTCACCCCGACTCCACCACCACCACATAAAATCCCTCCAAACTAACTGACTAACATTTATGCAATGAGTCTCCCGGTCACCCGGGAGGAGGCAGCAGCTCCAGACTTTTCAAGCCGCCCGCGCTACCTACCTAATCTACGCTAAAAATCTTCCATTCTGAAATCCGAAAATGTCCGAAATCCGACAAGTGTATGGTCCCAAGGCTTTCGGATAAAAGGTTGTGCACCTGTACTTAAAAAAACTAAGTACTGCATACTTTAAAACTAATTTCTCCCTGCAGCAGATAGACAATACGTGGGGAGAAAGAATTTCATTCGAACAACTACCCAAGAGCAAATGAGAAATTCAAATGGTCTTCTGGCCATAGCTTTTCAATGAGAACTAAAAGAAAAATAAATGAATGAGAATTCCTCTTAATACAGTCTCCTGTCCAAGTGGTGGGGCCGAAGTCTGCATCTTGTCTGTCTACACCCTTGAGCATAAACCCCTAACCGCCTGGAGGTGGCGTTTTGCACAGTAAACGGGAATTGCTATTCCATTAAAACATTTCTTCCAACTTCTTAGCAAGAAGCCCATACTCATTTACATGTACAGAAGCTGATACATTTACTGCATCCCAGAGGAAATTGACAAATCTCTATGTACCAATGTGAGCAGATCAATTGAAAGTGATGAACCAACATTACTATTTGAAAGGTGGGAAATGCTAGTATTTACTGTGGCAATACTCCAAAACAATGCATGATCGCTGTTCTACAGATGCGGAAAGTGTTTAATATCAACATAACAATTTAAATTAAATGTTTAACTTTATGAGAACACTACCCATTCATCAGATTTTTGGGAATGTTTTTAGACGAGCAATTAACATGCAAATCACAAGAATATGATAATTTCTCTTACTGTATGCCAAGGTACTAGTTTCTGGGGGTCACCACCAGGGAGACAAGCTCAGATCCACCTCAGGAAGTTATATTACTATCCTTTTTTTAAATTTTTTAAAATATTTTTATTAGAAGCAATGTACAATAATATAAAACATGAATAGCATAATACATTTCATGTACAACTTCATGTTTTTAGTTTAGTAGTATGAAAAAAGTAACAAAAGCAAGAAAAAGAGAGAGAGAATATTAAATAAAGTAGTGATATTGATAGTTCATGAAAAAATAGAGAGAAAGAGCCCATAGAGTTATAAAGCCTGAGAAAGAAAGCAAAAATATTACTATCCTAATGGAGGTTTTCCTCTGATGAATTTTGAATATTATCTCAATGCTTCTGACCAAGTCAAGATTTGTTGAAAAGCTGATTTAATCAACGCAAGCACAAGAAAAGGTTGGCAAAAGTTATTAGTTTTAAAAAGAAGACAAATAGCTACTTAGAATTGACCAATGAACTGTTCTACGATATTTCACTCGGAGATTAATGGGGACTATGTTTCAAAGGCAAGCAGAACGCAAAGTACGATATACAGGAATTTTAGGAAATTAATGTGAGACATGGAGTTCACATCATTCAGTAATGCTGTTGGCCATGTGAATAACATTGACAGCTGGTCTTCCTCAGGTAAATTAACTCCTATAGTATCATTCCTTCAGGTACTAAATTGCATGAAAATATATTTTTTTCATTATGAAATGCTTTTGTTGGTTTCTTTTTAACTTTATTTTACTATTAATCTAATATTTATTTCTCTATTTCTCTTTCAGTCTCTAATTTGATTCCAGCTTTATTTCATTTTTCATCATTCAGGGTGCACCATTATTTTTAATGTTATTAATTTTGATACTGGAGATATATTGTTGATTCAGGCATTTGGCAAGGATTCCAGCACCACATTAACTTCCTATATTGTCAGCAGTCTGGGGTGCAAAGGAATTTGAGCTGAAAGAAGAATCTAACTCGTAAATCATGTCATAAAACTATCATGCACCAATAAATTGTGTCATTTTGAAATAAAATTAGGATTATAAACAATGCCACAGGCAATTTGATGGGATTACTTAATGTTAATATTGTACTGCTCTTATTTTCATGTTTAAGCTGTTACAGGAATCAACATCAGATAGAATTTTAGCATTATGGTATCATGCGGAAACATATTTTATCCAGAACAATTTCGTTTTCTCTGACCTATTGGTTGAAAATATGAATCTATATTTTGGAGCTACGGCATCATGCAAAGGGGAAAGCATGCCACAATGATTGCTCAACTTTCATGTAGTTATTTCTGTTGTCAGTGCTCAGCACTAACACTTTGCCATTGGCCACAAGAAATCTTCAGAGTGTGTGCTATTTTTTATTACATTAATGTTTTCATGTTAATGTGAAAACATGTTCATATTAATTGAATTATAAAGCAAATTCAAAGTGCCATCAATACAGATTAATAAAATATTATAACTGTATCTCCTTTATACTAATTTTGTAAAAAAGCAAATGTAGGGATACTCACATTTTGGCACGTCTCCCGTACTGGATGCAGATACAGTTCTACTTCTGTCTTGTGATGGACTACTGTCTTCATGCTCAGTCACTGTCGACCCATCTGATCCAGCTGCAGATTCTAAAAGCTTGGAAAATTCAGATTCAGACATTTCCGAGAATTGTGACTCCGGACTCTTATTCTGTCCATTTGGTAAATCTCCGTTAAACTGTCCATAAGGATTATTGTAAATCAAATTTGCAGCATTTGGTCCATCAACTGGATTACCTTCTGCGTTGGGACATTCATCCTCATCCTCCTCCTCCTCATCATCATCATCTTCTTCCTCATCACAAAACTGGTCAAGTAAAAATGGACCATTTTCAATGTGCCCATTTGTTTTCAGTGATTCATCACATTTCGGCTCTGTCCTAGTGACCACGTTTTCTACATCATCTTTTCCCACATTTTCTTTTTCTGTATCTTCTTTTTCGTCCTGGTCATCAACTTCATCTAGCAAAGTGATAAAACAGGACATTATTCATGCCAGACCATACAAACAAATTCAGGCAAACACACCCAAAAGTAACAAAAACCCCAAATAAACAAAAAGTGTAATGCAAGCAAAATTAACTAAAAATGGTGAGGGGATATGAAAATGAGTGAATGGAATATTGGAGAGAAAAAAATATCCTTAACATTAGTAAATGGGTTTTCTATGTTGTGGGAGAGAAATATTGTTTAAGATAAATGTCAATATGAAATATGAAAAAAATATTCAAGATCTATATTTAAATGAAAACAAGTTAAAAGAAATTCATAAATTGACTACTGAATTTATGAATTTCAAAATGACTTACATTTGAACTGGTTTAAAAATGTAAAATATGAAAGTTTCTATGTTGCTTTTATATAAATATTAAAAATTGCAGTTTAGGAATGCCAAGGACTAATTTAGTATTTTGGAGCAGAATCTTTTTTGGGAACACTTACTGCATTCATTATGTTGCTGCACGTCTACTTCAGGATCTATCACCGCTTCCTTCAGCTCAACTACCTTCTCGCCTTCCTGGTCATTTGGTGAACAAGTTGTTAAAATGTTTTCTATCTTCTTCTTCTCTGCCTCTCTCTCCAGCTCTTCTATCTCTTGCATACGTTTCTCTAGAAGCTCTGCCTGCCTCTTTTGCTTTTTTTTCAGCTTCTTCTTTTTGTTTTTAGATATCTTTCCTCCCTGAAACAGTAGAAAAATTGTGTTAATACAGAGGAATTGAAAAGTACAAGTTTAAAAATACCAGATTACTAGCACTTAGGAAGAATTCGTTTAAAAAAAGGTTTTGGTTTATTTTGTGTAACAAAATTTGAAAACAAACTCTACTGAAACTTAAGATGGGCGCAAAAAGCTGGAGTAACTCAGGCAGCATCTCTGGAGAGGAATGGGTGACGTTTTGGGTCAAGATCCTTCAGACTGGTTAGGGATAAGGAAACGAGATGTAGACGATGATGTGGAGAAATAAAGAACAATGAATAAAAGATATGCAAAAAAGTAATCATGATAAAGGAAACAAAGTGTAGGGTGAAAATGAGAAGCTAGAGCGGCTTGTGTGGGGGAGGGATAGAGAAAGAGGGAATGCCGGGGCTACCTGAAGTGAGAGAAATCAATATTCATACCAGCTGTAAGCTGCCCAAGCGAAATATGAGATGCTGTTCCTCCAATTTGCGTTTACCCTCTGACAATAGAGGAGACTTAGGACAGAAAGGTCTATGTAGGAATGGGAAGGAGAATTAAAGTGTCCGGCAACCGGGAGATCAGGTAGGTTCATGTGGGCAGAGCAAAGGTGTTCCGTGAAACGGCCGCCCAGTCTACGCTTGGTCTCGCTGATGTATAAGAGTCCTCATCTTGAACAATGGATGCAGTAGATGAGGTTGGAGGAGGTGCAAGTGCACCTCTGCCTGAACTGTCGGGGTCTCGGGATGCGACGGCTGATAGGGTGGAAGGTAAGGACTAGGATGACTTTGTCTCTGTTGCGACTAGGGGGAGGGGGAGCAAGGGCGGTGTTGCGGGGTACCGAGGATACATGAATGAGGGCCTCATCAATGATGGGACAGGGGAACCCTTGTTCCCTAAAGAAGGAGGACATCTCAGATGTCCTAGTATGCAATACCTCATCTTGGGCGCAGATGTGGTGAAGAAGGAGAAATTGGGAGTAGAGGATAGGGTCTTTGCAGGAAGTAGGGTGGGAAGAAGTGTAGCCGAGATAGTTATGGGAGTCAGTGGGTTTGTAATAGATGTCAATCAATAGTCTATTCCCTGTGAAGGAGACTGTGAGATCAAGAAAGGGGAGGGAGTGTCAGAGATGGTCCAAGTAAATTTGAGTGCAGGATGAAAATTGGTGGTGAAGTTGATGAAGTCCATGAGTTCTGCATGGGTGCAGGAGGTAGCACCGATGCAGTCAAAGGAGAATCTGTTGAGGGTGAGGACCAGCTCCGCTAGGCGGAGTAGTGTGTTGGTAGAGGGAAATTGGATGGTACAATCCATCCTCCACCTCCATCAGGAAGGCCTTAAAGCCCTCCGTTTCTTCCTCGACCGCAGAACCATCCAATTTCATTCTACTAACACTCTAGTCTGCCTAGCAGAGCTGATCCTCACCCTCAACAAATTCTCCTTTGACTCCTCCCACTTCCTCCAAGTCCAAGGCCTAGCTATGGGCACCTGCATGGGCCCCAGCTATGCCTGCCTCTTTATAGGGTACATTGAACAATCCCTGTTCCAGGCGTACACTGGCCCTTTCCCCAAACTCAATATCCGTTACATTGATGACTGCATCGGTACTACCTCTTGCAGAACACATGGACTTCATCAACTTCACCACCAATTTTCATCCTGCACTCAAATTTACTTGGACCATCTCTGACACCTCCCTCCCCAATTGTAATCTCAGTCTCCATCACAGGAAATAGACTATTGACTGACGTCTATTACAAACCCTCACAACTATCTCGACTACACTTCTTCCCACCCTGCTTCCTGCAAAGACTCAATCCCCTACTTCCAATTCCTCCGTCTCGCCGCATATGCGTTCAAGAAGAGATGTTCCACACCAGGACATCTGAGATGTCCTCATTCTTTAGGGAACAGGGGTTCCCCACTCCCATCATAAATGGGGCCCTCACTCATGCCTCTTCGGTACCCCGCAGCTCTGTCTTTGATCCCTCTCCCCCTAGTCGCAACAGAGACAGTCCTCCTAGTCCTTAACTTCCACCCCATCAGCCGCTGCATACAACACCAAATTCTCCAAAATGTCCGCCACCTCCAACAGGATCCCACCACTAAGCACATTTTCCCATCTCCAATGTTTCCATCTTCCGCAGAGACCATTCCCTCCGCTACTCTCTGGTTAACTCATCCCTTCCCACCCAAACCACCCCCTCCCCGGGTACCTTCCCCTGCAACCGCAGAAGATGCAACACCTGTCCCTATACTTCCTCTCTCAACTCTGTCCAGGGTCCACGACAGTCCTATCAGGTTAGGTAGAGGTTCACTTGCACCTCCTCCAACCTCACCTACTCTATCCGTTGTTCAAGATGTGGACTCTTAAGGGCCTGTCCCACAGGCGACCTTATTTGTGAGTTCAGGAGACTCTGCGCTCGCCACATGTTTGTAGGTGGTCTCTGGTGAGTCTCCTTCATGGTCGAGAGGAGTTCCCGCATGGTGGTAACTATTCGTGGCCTCAGTAAGGTCGTGCAAATTTTTTCAGCATGTTGAAACATTTTCTGCAACCAAAAACTGGTCGCCATGGAGAAAATCTATACTTTTTTAGTCGTAGTGCGGTGGTAGTAGGGTCACCATGTGGTTGCAGGTAGTCGAGGTAGCCGTAGGAAATCTCCTTTGCTGACCGGGCATTTTAATTGGCTCATTGGGGATAAAAAACGTAAGCACAAGTTTTCAGAACCAAGGAAAACCGACCGGTAATGTTAAATGCCCGCTAAACTTCACAGCTGTGTATCTCTGGCTTATTAAAAGGTGTCTCCACTCCTTCTCCCCCCCTTCTCCCACCTTTTCCCCTCCCCCCCCTCTTTTAAATGACTTACCGTACATTGTGCTAGCCGTCTTTATCCTTCCTGTTCATCGCGGGTATCACTTTGGCTTTGCACCGTGTGAATTTCAGACAGCGCTCCCCCGCTTTCCCTGGCCCCTGCGTTTGCGATGTGTTTGTGCGTGTGTGTGTTCCGCGGTGACAGTCGTTCCAGCTCGCGGTTTTTCAGGCGAGTACCCCCGTGTTTGTAGGTCGCAGACAGTCCGCTGAAAAGTCGCGTAAGTGGGACAGGCCCTTTACACATTGTCAAGACTAAAACGTAGACTAGGCGCTCATTTCGCGGAACACCTTCGCTCAGCCCACCTGATCTCCCGGTTGATACCTGATCTCCCGGTTGCCAGACACTTTAATTCTCCTTCCCATACCTACACAGACCTTTCTGTCCTAGGTCTCCTCTATTGTCAGAGTGAGGCTAAACGCAAATTGGAGGAACAGCATCTCATATTTTGCTTAGGCAGCTTACAGCCCAGTGGTATGAATATTGATTTCTTCCACTTTAGGTAGTCCCAGCATTCCCTCTCTCTATATCCCTCCCCCACCCGAGTTGCACCAGCTTCTCATTTTCACCCTACAAACAGCTAACAATGGCCTGTTTCCTTTATCATCGTTACTTTTTTGCATATCTTTTATTCATTGCTCTTTATCTCTCCACATCATCGTCTATATCTCTCATTTTCCTTATCCCTAACCAGTCTGAAGCAAAGATCCTATAGCGAGCAAGATAGTCCACTCGACGAAAAAGACATAGTACGGTCATGGGCAGATTCATGGGTAATTTAAGGCCCCATTTCCGTAAACCGGTTTCTGTCTCCGCACCAATGATCCCATAGGGTATAGTGCAGAGACAGAAGCCGGTTACAGAAACATCCTCGTAAAAATAAAAGTTATTTGGTAAAAATCATAGAACCATGCTTTCATAGAGTCATGCAGGGAAGGTGGCAAAGAGGCCAAGGTAGGGGTGAAAGATTAAAGAGTAAAAAAAGATGGAACAACAAAAGTGAAATGGTAAAACCAGAAAGCAGTGTCTGAGAGAGTGATAGAGCCTGAAATATGTGCTGGATCTGCAATAGTGGTTCAGTAACTAAGAGAAAAAGTATGTAAAATAATCCTCTTTTAAAGGACACACATTTGATATGTACAATTGTATTTCGAGTAGTCAGTTTGTCTGTAAATTCTAATGACTTGCTATCACTATAATCTTTGGACAGCAAAAACAGGAAACTACTCACCGGTTTCTGCTGTGGGGCGGTACTCACTGCAGAAGTAAAATAAAGAATAACAAATTGAAATTAAAAAACATTGAAACGATGCTCTTTATTTTACAATATGACATTGCTTTATCATTAATAACATTGGAGGCAATCAATGAAATTCATTTTTTTAAATATATATATATGTTGGATTTTTATGGTCATTTATTCTGATATAAGCTAAAAAACAGCTGGTTAGTTTCATCAGGCAGCCAGTGGATGGCAAATCAAACAGCTCCCTGAGAGTTAACCCATTCCTCATCTCGAACTGGGGCTGGTTTGATGAGCTTTATGCAGAAATATAGTTGTGAATCACTGCACACAAACACCAACTTCATGCCTGTGGATAATGGTGAGGAATTTATGGCAAATCTTGGTCAAACTCTAGTAACAGCCAACTATAGAGCACTATCAAAAATATCCAATAGCTTCATGGAATGTAATTAATAATGTATACATTTCTTCACCACCTCAATTTGTCGCACTCTTTGGTATCCAACACAATATAAACATTTTCTTCAAATAAAAAAGGCCAAAAGAAAATTCAGTGTAATTGGCCTTGGCCACTGTTTCAGAGTGCACAAGACTACATAATTGTAACAATTTGTGTTATCTGACCATAAGCAGAGCTTTAATCCCATAAATATGATTGCAAGGGCCTCCTAATTCCACTTTTGCAATACAGATGTCATGTATATTGCATCTTTAACAAATCACAATAACATTATTAAGTAAGAAGTTCATGCTGGATTTAAGGACATTAGAACAGATGAGCAGAGGCTTAGTGAAAGATCTATTATAGGTAGCAGTTTACATGGACTATTGCATGCAGTTCTAGTTGCCCCATTACAGGAAGGATGTAGAAGCTTTGGAGAGTGTGTAGAAGAGGTTTACCAGAATGCTGCCTGGATTGAAGGGTATTTGCTACAAGGTGAAATTGGACAGTCTGGACCGTTTTCTCTGGAATGCTGGAAGTTGACAGACTGCTGGCAGAAATAGGGTAGACATTCGGAACCTTTATCCCTGAGATGGGAACAGGGATGTCAAAGACAGCTTTAAGGTGAAAGGGCTAAAGTTTAAAAGAGATGTGCAAGGCAACAATTGTTTTACACAGAGGGTGGTACGTGCCTGGAACGTACCACCAGGAATGGTCGTGAAGCAGGTACGATAGTGGCATTTCGGAGGCTTACAGATAGGCACATGGATATGCAGAAAATGAAGGAGTTTGGATCTACCATCGACTCCACAGTCAAAAAGGCACAACAGAGGATGAACTTCCTGCGGCAGCTGAGGAAGCACAATCTGCCACAGGCAATGATGGTCCAATTCTACACGGCCATCGTAGAATCTGTTCTCACCTTTTCCATCCTGGTCTGGTTTGGCTCAGACACCAAGCACGACACCTGGAGGCTGCAGCGAATCGTCCGATCAGCAGAGAAGGTTTTTGGCTGCAACCTTCCCTCCATTGAAGAACTGTACACTGCAAGGGCCAGGAAGCGAGCGGGCAAGATCATCTCTGACCCCTCTCACCCTGGCCACAAACTCTTTGAATCACTTCCCTCTGGAAGGCGACTCCGGACTGTCAAAGCTGCCACAGCCAGACATAAAAAATGTTTTTATCCACGAGTAGTTGCTCTACTCAACAGCCAAAAATCTGTAGCCTCCCTTTGATCTGGCATTTTGTTGGTTCACATGCTTGATCAATGGTGTTTTATCATTAATGTTTTATTATTATTAATGTTTAGTATTTTCTGAGTCATTCATAACTGTCACTGTATCATGTTGTTACTTGTGGGCGGAGCACTAAGGCAAATTTGTTGTATGTGAATACTTGGCCAATAAACATACTTACTTATATGCAGGCAAATGAGATTAGTTTATCTTGGCATTATGTTCAGCACTGACATTGTAGGCCAAAGGGCCTGTTCCTGTTTTGTACTTTTCTATTTTCAATGTAGCAGGCTTGGTTTGTAAAATTACTAACAATCTTGATAAACAACTTTCAAATCATATACAGTATATAGATTATTGAACAAGGAACAAAAAAGTCTCAAATACAATGTGAAACACCTTTGAAGTATTAATTACCTGCTGAGCCGGAGGGTGGTGGAGCACCTGCCTTTTGCCATTCTGTTGCTTCCACAGCCATGCGACGAATATAAGATTCATCTACACACATTAATATATTTTCTGGTTTTATATCTGTATGGATAATCTTGCATTTACTGTGTAGATAATCCAAACCCTGCAGGACCTATCAGCAATCAAAGTGAATAGAGCAGGGAAAAAAAAGATATGTAATAAGAGAGCGGCTCAAGATCTAATATCAACAATGGTGATGACATTTAAATATGTATTCACCAAAATATTTGCATTTTCCTCAGGGAATTTAATTTTAACAAATTTAATTGATGTGCTTGCCGGAAAAAGTTCCAACATAGATTTCTGGTCTAATAAATTTGCGAAAGCGAAATAAAGTAAATGTTAAGAATATACAGCATTTAGACAGCATACAATGACTTTGTATTGTTTTGGTTACCTTTTTGCTGACCCACCTGCTGAATAATACTTTTCACACAAAGAATAGGAAGGCCCTGGTAATTGGATTTGATGATCCATTTCAAAAGGTGATGACCCAGCACTTCAAATACCATGCAGACATCTGTAATATAGTTAAGGAAGAAAACACTCTGATCTCATTATCTTCTGCACCCCATTGCATTGTACAACAGTTTTTTCAGAATTGCCACTGAACTCATCTCTTATTAATCAGAACCATATAACCATATAACAATTATATGGTTATTATAATGAGTTATTAATCAGAAGAGGCACCAATTCCCATAATGATAATATTGATCTTGGATAAATGACAAATTCTGCGCAGACCCCATTCATTAATTTCCTCTGTGGCACAAAGCTATATTGGCTCCGAATTTACCAATATTTCCAATTTAGGATTCTTACCTCAGTGCCTAAATCACCAAATGGTCACGTTCCTTCCATCTCTCTGTAACTCTCTCAGTTGTAAAGATTGACAAATGCCCAGGGCTGATGAGCTGTATGCAAATTTACTATGGAAGGCATGTGAAAGGATTGCCTAAAAGAAGTTTCAACATGAATTTATGGTCTAAGCATGCCTTTATTCATAGCATTATGCATGGGAAATTGTGGCTCACAAATATGAGTTATTTTGAATAGATTGAGCAAGAGGATGAACGGCAGGTCAGTAGACATGGACTTTAGCAAGGCCTTTGACAAGGTCCTGTATGATAGGCTGGTCCAGAAGATTCAAACACGTGTGTTCCAGGGTGAGAGCAAAACTGCTTGGTGGTAAGAGGTAGGTGGTCCAAGAGAAGGGTTGCTTTTCAGATTAGACCAGTGGTACACTGCTATGTCTTTTCTTGTTTGTCACACTATATATTGATTATTTGAGATGGAAGTAGAATTCTTCGTAAGCTTGCAGATGACACCAGAATTGGTGGTGTAGTGGACAGTGAAGCAGATGGAATTTAATATGAGTGCATAGTGATGCATTTGAGAAATTAACCCAGGGCAGGACATACACAGTGAATGGCATGGGGAATGGGGAATTTCGTTGAACAGAGACACCTTGGGGTAGAAGTACACTTTCATAGTTTCCTAAAAGTGACACACAGGTAGACAGGCAATGAGCTGAGGCAATGAGTATAAGAGTTGGTGCATCATGTTATAGTTGTATTGTGTGGGTTTTGGTCACTGCATTGTACGAAAGATGTCATTACACAATACGTTGCTGGGATTGGAAGGTTTGATTCATGAGGAGAGATCATAATCATACTTTATTCGCCAAGTATGTTTTGCAACATACGAGGAATTTGATTTGCCATAGTCATACTAATAAAAACCAACAGAACACACAACATACATTTTAACATGAACATCCACCACAGTGACTCCTCCACAATCCTCACTATGATGGAAGGCGAAAAAAAGTCAATCTCCCTTCTTTGTCCTCCAGCGGTCGGGGGCCTCTAACTTTCCATTGACGGGACGATCTTAATCCCAAAGCCGGCGGCGGGCCTCCTCATCGGAGCGATCAAGCTCCTGCATCGCGGGGGGGGGGGGGGGGGGAATCTCAGCTCCCCCGCGCCGGGCGACCTACCCCGGGTTGGGGCTAGTCGAACGTCGTGGGCTTTTGGAGCTTCCCGACGTCGGTCTCAACCCGAGACTTCAAGCTCCTTGATGTTAAAGTCCGCAGGCCGCGGTTGGATTGTCAATCCCACACAAGGGATCGCAGGATCTGATGGTAAGTCCACGGCCCCGCAGTGAGGCTCAAAGTCGGTCCCGAGCAAGGCTACCAGCTTCATGATGTTAGGTCACAGAGCGACCGGAGATACGATCCGGAAAACAATCACATCTCCGGCAAGGTAAGAGATTGAAAAAATCTCTTTTCCCCCAACCCCCCCCCCCCCCCACCCCATATTAAACATACCAGAGAACATTAACATATATTTTTTTAAACGCAATAAAAAAATAACAAAACAAGGACTGTAGGCGAGGCTGCCATTGGAGCGCCACCCGGTGGACTAATAACCGAAGAATAATATCCCAAGATTGGATAGGTTGTGCCAGTTTTCTCTGGAGCAAAGGAGGCCGAGAGGTCACATGATAGAGGAATATAAGATTATAAGAAGCATTGATGGGGTAAATATCCAAAGTCAATTTCACATGGTAGGGCTATCTAAAACTAGAAGGCATAGGTTTAAGGTGAGAGGGAAGAGGTTAAAGGTTATCTAAGGGGTAAGCAAATAGTAGTTGATATTTCCTACGAGCTGCCAGAGGTGGTAGTGGAGGCAGGAACAGTAATAATATTTATAAGGCATCTGGACAGGTACTTGAATGAACAAAGTCTAGAATGGAATTAAAGATGTGAAATAGCATGATAGTGCAGATAAATGCAGTGGACCAATGGACTTGTTTCCATTCTGTACAACGATACCAAACCAAATTTTCCAATTCACCTTGAAATGGCCACAGAGAAAGGCATTTTCCAGAGGGGGGGTCCACAATTTAAAATGTTCTATTTAAGCTAAAATATACCAGGACTATTAACGATAATATAACAGAACATACAAATATAAGTAAACCGCTAAAGGATACGTATTCCATTCATGCCTGAAAGTTTGAAATCATCAATTAATTGTACCACCATATCTTTATTTGGATCATTGGGATCACTTTCTCGTACCTGGGAACAATGAAACCAAAATTACTAAGAGAGCACCATCAGTCGTACTTGAACATATTCCAAATATAATAGGCTTCAGTAGATGATTTTCAAACTAGAGAGATTTATATTAAAACTGATATTAAAAATTATTTCATAAATTCTTGGGATATTAATATCTCAAAATAATCCACAAACACCAACAAGTGCAATACAGAGATATAATTGCTGGAAGCGGTAATAAAATTTATTTTTAGAATATTATAATACTCTGATTAGCATTAAATGCAAGAGTGATTGAATATTATGTGGGATCAAATGTCATGCCTCACAAAATCAATGCCAGTTGATGATCTTAATTTCAATAGTTCCAAAAACATAATCAAAGGAACTTTAAAATAATTTAATTCATAAGGGTATGTTCAATATACAATAGCACCCCCTTTTAGTTGCTTTGCTTTTCTTGCTTTTTTCCCCCCACAGTCTCTGCATCAATTAAAAACATTAACCTTGAAATTGGATTTCAGCATTTTTCGGTGTGCTGAACCTTTACTGTGAATATTGTGCAATTGACCAAAAAAAATTAAAAATAGTTAGGGCAGTTTAGACCAAGAAACATATTGTTCCTAAAGGACAACACTTTTAATATTTGCTATGCTCCACTTGAAATAAGGCTCCTTAAGGCACCTTCTCTTTGGAAGCAAGATATCTGCAACACACAGTGGCTGCGACAGAGAAGAAATTAATATTTCATATTTGTGGATATAATTTAAATATGTGTTCAAGCTACCAAATAGGCCACTGTTTTAAGGGGCTTCCTTACACTTCTGAGGTAGATAGATTTACAATAAGATTCAAAAAATTAGGATATCAGCTATTTTGATATTGAACTTGAGTGTTCGACATCGACAGGTCTGTGTGCACCTTGTTTTGCTCCATAATTCATCACTAGAGGTTCAACTGCTGGAAATAATGGACAGTTTAAACTTCAAACAAAAATTCATTCTAAGTGATGTGAATTTTTTTTTTAAATCAATCACACAATAAAAAAAAGCCTTTAGGATGTAGGCGAGGAAGAGGGAAATAAAGAATATGCATCTCATAAAAAAAGCTGCAAAACCAAAGATAAAACCAAAAAATCCAACACTTAAAGAACCAGGTTTAGAGCAATAATAAAATGCACATGGTTTCAAAGTGATAAGGGAAAGCACCATACAGCAAGGATAGATGTGCTGGTTGATACAGATGTGACAATGGAGAATTGTGTGACCAGACCCTGAGGAAAATATGCAACCGAAGTTGCATCTACAGAAATTCCTGATAATTAGTTTATGAAGACCCCAAATATGCTATTAGATTGAATGCAAAAGATCATTTGTTTCAATACAGGCTACCTCTGCGTTATCTGAAGGGGTGTGTAGGAAGGAACTGCAGATGCTGGTTCAAACCAAAGATAGACACACGATAGTTGGAGTAACTCAGCGGGCCAGGCAGCATCTCTGAAGAGAAGGAGTGGGTGACGTTTCAGGTCGAGACACTTCTTCAGACTTTTCAGGAAGGGGTTGTGATCCTAGAAAACTGTTTGATCATGGTTTTCCATGACACGGAACTGTGTCATCTGTACATGCATCAAGAAATGTTAGTTGAAATAAAATTGTTAATTTCTTCCCACAAAAACTGTGAGAGTGAATTTTATTCCGTATCTCAAATTTTGGGTCATGATTTTCATTAACCAAATGGCCATAACATGAAGGTACACAAAATTGCTGGAGAAACTCAGCGGGTGCAGCAGCATCTATGGAGCGAAGGAAATAGGCGACGTTTCGGGCCGAAACCCTTCTTCGGCCATAACATGGAGATTTCCTGCATCACCAATGAGGTAGTACTTACACACTTAAGTAACTTAATTTCATCCAGAGCCGTTTCTGTGTAGTGCTGAGCACTCTTTACCACTTTCATGGCAACAAATCTTTTTCCGCTGTGAAAAGAAAGTAAATGAAAATGTAAACAAGTTTAAAAATTGTGTATTCTATCAGAACACCAGAAAGCAAACATCAGATGCATAAAGCAAAACAGAAGATTGTGGAACACAAAAGCAAAATATTGCAAAGACTGAACATCTGAAATTAATCTCCACAGATGCTGCCTAATCTGTGGAGTACTTCCAGCTTCTATTGTTGGAAAAATAAAAAAAGTCATATGAACTTGTGGAAAGCAAAGTGTGGAGCTATGTATTTTGGTAGTAGGAATAAAGGCGTAGACTGTTTTCTAAATGGGGAGAGAATCCAGAAATCGGAGGAGCAAAGGGACTTTGGAGTGCTGGTGCAGGATTCCCAAAAAGTTAATCTGCAAATTGAATTAGTAGTAAAGAAAGCAAACTCAATGCTAGCATTTATTTTAAGAGGGCTTGTGTACAAAAACAGGGATGGAATGTTGGTAAGGCTGCATTTGGAATATTGTGAGCAATTTTGGGCACCATATCTGGGGAAGGATGTGCTGACTCTGGAGAGGGTACAGAGGAGGTTTACAAGAATGATCCCAGGAATGAATAAATTGTACAACTTCTCCCCCTTCTGTCATGGGGTAGACTGACTGTCCACCCCTTCTTCCTTCTTTCTAACTTCTACTTCATCCTTTCTTTCTCTTCTTCTAACTTCTTCTTTCTCTCTTTCTCTTCTACCTTCTTTTCTTCTAAGACTCCCCCCCCCATCCCCAATCTTTGAACACCCCCAATCCTTTCCACTCGTCATTTTAATTTAATGTTTCATGTATTTTGTCTTTTATGACTGTTAGCAGATCAAATTCCCTCCAGGGATAAATAAAATTCTATTGTATCGTGTCGTATCGTCTATTCATTATCTGAAATCTGAATCAATGACACAAATTGCTTCTTACTCTCAAAAGTAACACAAACATTATGGGATGATTTATTCTGACTTCCATTTCCTCTGTTTCTGTGGCTTTACTAAATGAGCCAAATATCATCAGATATTCACCATTAGAATCACAAAAATATAATATTACACAATGCTACAACATTATTATATGGTTCCTGAATTGGGGAAATATGATCAACTTGTGTTGTGCAAAATAAATCCAGACATTTTCAAGTTACTGATCTGTCATTTACATTTGGAGATGTGGAATATTTCACACAAAAAATCACTAAAATAGATTTGTTTGAACAATTCATATGTATACACTTAACATCAGATTGCCAATCCACAATACAAGAAAAACAGATGGTTTACAACCACATGATTAATCTCATTAGTAGTTCACAGAAAATTATTTTTAAATTCAAGGTGGAACTGTAGCAACAGAATCTGGAGTTGTAGAGAAGGCTCCCAGCATGTTCATCATGCCAACCAACACTTATTAACTGAGGAAATCTTCAAGCACCATTCCTTTTTACAATGACATTGTCAAATGCAGCAATCAAAGAATAGAAATAATGGAACTGTTCTGGCAAGAGCCAACATGGACTCAATGGCCTTGTGATGTGTGATAGGAAGTCTTCCACCTTCCTGCATTTGAGACTATTCGGCCTGACCCACAAATGAATTATTTTGTCTTCCCTCATTAATCTCAAGCGCCATCCGCTTCTGACATGGCCAAAAATCCCCAGTTTCTCTCCTCTGCAGTCCACTTCCATGGCATTCCACTGCCCAAATGAATGAATGAATGAATAAGCTTATTGGTCAAGTATGTACACATACAAGGAATTTGCCTTAGTGCTCCGCTCGCAAGTACCAACACGACATGCAGTAAACAATTAAGAATAAAACATAAAACATTAAAACATTAAGAATTAAACATTATAGTTTAAATATTTGAATGAAATAAAATACCAGAGCAAAAGTAGGCTACAAACTTTTGGTTATTGAGTAGAGCTCATGGAAAAAAGCTGTTTTTATGTCTGGCTGTGGCGGCTTTGACAGTCGAGTTCTTGTTCTCGTTTATTGTCACTTAACCAACTAAGGTACAGGAATCCGGAATCACCTTCCAGAGGGAAGTGATTCAAAGAGTTTGTGGCCAGAGTGAGAGGGGTCAGAGATGATCTGACTGCTCACTTCCTGGCCCTTGCAGTGTACAGCTCGTCAATGGGGGTAAGGTTGCAGCCAATAACCTTTTCTCAGATGATCGAACGATTCGCTGCAGACTCCGGATGTCATGCTTGATGGCTGAGCCAAACCAGACCATGATGGAGAAGGTGAGGACAGACTCTACGATGGCAGCATAGAATTGGACCATCATTGCCTGTGGCAGATTGTATTTCCTCAGCTGCTGCCGGAAGTACATCCTCTGTTGGGCCTTTATGACTGTGGAGTCGATGGTGGCCCCCCAGTTAAGGTCCTTGGAGATGATGGTTCCAAGGAACTTAAAAGACTCCACAGATGTGACTGTGGTGTTGTTGATAGATGGGGGAGCGCTCCTAAAGTCTACTATCAACTCCACTGTCTTAAGAGCATTGAGCTCCAGGTTATTGTGATGGCACCAGGACGCCAGCTGTGTCACTTCCTGTCTGTGGACAGATTCTTCCCCATCCTGCATCAGTCCAATCAGGGTTGTGTCGACCGCAAACTTGAGAAGCTTGACAGAGAAGTCTGTGGAGGTGCAGTCGTTGGCGTAGAGAGAGTAAAGGAGAGGGGTTAGTACGCAGCCTTGCAGTGCTCCTATGCTGAGTGACTGCGGGTCCGAGATGTGCTTTCCCAACCGCACATGCTGCTTCCTGTCTGTCAGTAAGTTGGTGATCCACTGACAGGGGGATTCAGGCACAGTCAACTGGGGGAGTTTGGAGTGTAGTAGCTCTGGTACAATGGTGTTGAATGCAGAGCTAAAATCCACAAACAAAATCCTTGCATAGGTCCCCTGGCGGTCCAGGTGCTGGAGGATGAAGTGCAGGCCTAGGTTGATTGCCTCACTGATCTATTGGCCCGGTATGCAAACTGCAGGGGGATTGTATTATTTTTCAGCTGTCCGTCAGGGAACGTTGCTGACTGGCCCGCTGCAGACTGCAGGAGTACGTGCTGAGGGACGCAATGAAGCTCGGTGCAGCCAACGCCAAGGCTCAATGGGGGAGGACCACAGTCTAGGGTCCTTCCGCTGCTGGACATAGGGGGCAGGGTGTGGTGGAGACGCCCCTCAAAATATGGGAAGGGATTCCACACCAGTGGGCCACGAGTGGCAAGGGTGTGGGGTAAAAAATTGTGATTTGGGGAAACTGCATTGTATGTATGTACAGCCTCCGAGAATGGCGGATGGAGTTTTGTAAGGATCATGTATTGTATATATTTATTTCTCGAATAAAGTCTATTTTGAAATTTAAAAAAAATGTCAGTTGGGCCAGCACAAGTCATGCAAGGGTCTTCATGACTACAGAGGTTGGTCAAAATATGCAGAGACAACCCCAATTCCAAACTTTACTCCCTCCTGCTCATTATTCTCATTGGTGATGATATTTAGATGCAGAATATCAGCTTTAATATGTATGTTGACAACACCATCATCTATCTAAGTCTGATTGCAGTGACCAGAATTAAAATCTGAGCAAAATCTTCTCCAGCTAATATCCACACATTGGTCGATTCCTGTCACTTCATAGAATCAGGAATGTACAGCACAGAAACAGGTCCATATGGTCCACTTCCTCTTCGCCAATTGTGATTCCGATCTATATCAGTCCAATTTACCTCCATAAGGCCTTACCCCTCTACACCTTCCCTTATCCAAACAAATGTTGTGATTTGTATCTCCCTACCTATAGCCCATTCCCACTGCACTGTGGCTGCTACGAGGTCAGCTGCGGTAGATGCCCCTGGGGCATGAAGACTGAACTGTTGCCGGATGAGACGAGGGACGATGGTTCATCCGTGGAGTAGGCCACTGTAGGCCCTGCAGCAATACAGCTGCAGTAGGCCCTTGATTGGATCAGGCATCACTGCAAGTTGCCGAGCGAGTGAATCAGACACGGCCTGCAGTGGCACTGAGCAGTGGAGGACACCAACAACTTCAATTGGCCTGGCCAACAGTGCAACGCCAGGACAACAGGCCTATATTGGCAAGTTAAGAAATCTACATTTTTATCAACTTGGACGAATCACAAAAAAGGGCAGCAAAAAATAGAGACTCTTGTATACTCTCAGAGTACTATTCCTATACACTTGTACTTAACCAAGATTGTGTTTATGTATAGTAATGCTTTTACTGAACTGTATGCAAAAGATGAATTTCACTGTACCTCGGTACATGTGAAAATAAAGTACCAAAGTACCATAGAATACCCCAAGTTGGTTCATAGGATGAAAAGTTTCTCCAATGAAGAGAGATTGAGTTTGGGAATCTATTTAATGGAAGATAGACCCAAATTGTTGGAGTAACTCCACGGGACAGGCAGCATCTCTGGAGAGAAGGAATGGGTGATGTTTCGGATCGAGACCCTTCTTCAAACTAGTCAGGGTCTTATCCTGCATGCAGCAAGATCTAGATTTAACTATGAACTGAGAAATGGGATATAAGATTCACATCATAGAAGTGCAAGGCAATGACCATCTCTAAAAGACTGTCTAACCACCTACCCATGACATTACCATTGCATAGTCCCCTATCATCAATAGCTCCAGGTGGCACAATTGATCAGTAACTCAAATGATAAGCCTCTTAAATAATATGGCTACAAGAGTAGGCCAGAGGCTAGGTATCCCTGTGGTGAGTGATTCACCTTTCTGACTCCCCAAGGCTTTTCCACCAGTTGTGGCATGTCAAAAGCATGATGGAATATTCTCCGCTTGGCTAGATGAGTATGACATCAAAACATTTCAGAACACCTTCCAGAACAAAGCATTCTCTTCACATTGGGTGCTGTATGTACCAGCTCAAAATCCAACTACATTAAAAACAAGAGGGTAACCAGCGCAATGCAAAGACTGCTCAAGGATAAAGGAGGGAACTTATCTTTGGAATCAGAGGATGTAGGCAAGGAACTAAACAAGTACCTTGCATCTCTATTCTCTGACCAAACACATCCCGTCAGTGACATAGCCTGAAGAAAACGTTGTCCGCAGGGGCTACAACACAGCTGCATCATCTGGACCATGCGGTGTATGAAGAAGGGCTTGCTGGTGAACTTTGCGAGCCAGGGATAGTGTCAGAAGTCGGGGCATTGATAGGTCCGTCCGCTATAACCAAAATCTGTTATAAACAGTTTACTGTGTATAAAATTATGAGGGGAATAGATAAAGGAGACAGTCAGAACCTTTAGCCTCCAAGGTGGAATTGTCAAAGACTAGAAAGCATAGCTAAGGCGAGAGGAGAAATGATTAAAGGAGATGTGCGAGGCAAGTTTTTTTTACATAGAGAGTGGTGGGTGCGTGGAACCCATTGCTTGGGCAAACACAATAGTGGTGTGACAGAGGCTTTTAGATGGGCACCTGGATATGTAGGGATTGGAGGGGAATGGGTCAAGTGTAAACAGATGAGACAAATTAATTTGGCATAGATATTATGGACCGGAGGACTAGTTCCTGTGCTGTACTTTTTAAGTTCTATGTACTCTTTGCGGCATCTCCCAATCTGTGACCCAATCATTACTGGAGTAGTATCTTCACCAGAAGGACTTCAGTGATTAAAGAAGGCAGCTCATGACCATGTTCTCAAGCGCAGTTAGAATTGGACAATATATGCTGGCTTTGCCTTTGCCAGCGATACTTAAATCTCAGAAGATAACAAAAAATGAAATTTGTCTTGGTTTCTAGGATAGTCAGGATCCAATGAGAGCTTCTAACTGAAGATGGAAATCAAAGATCCTATAGCAGAGCTATAGGATCTTTGATGGAAATAGTACAGCTGAAAAGTACTCAGCACATCAGGCAGCATTTGTGGAAAGAGAAACTAAGTTAATGTTGCAGGTCAATTGCCTATTGTCAGAACCACAGGAGTTCAGAAAGTAGGTATGCATTAAATTGTAGTAAAAAGAGTAGACTGTGGGAATCGACCATAATGTCTGTGATCACATTAAGGCCAAGAAAAAATGGATGGCACAGATTGGTGTCAGCTGATAGGAGGTGGTGATGGTATGTTAATTGCAGCTAATCAGTCTCTTGGAGGTGTAAACAGATGATCAATTGAGAAAAATGAAACAACCAAAGAAACATAGAAACATTGAAAGATAGCTGCATGAGTAGGTCATTAGGCCCTTCGAGCCAGCACCGTCATTCAATATGATCATGGCTGATCATCTAAAATCAGTACCCCATTCCTGCTTTTCCCCCATATCCCTTGATTCCTTTAACACTAAGAGCTAAATCTAACTCTCTCTTGAAAACATCCAGTGAATTGACCTCCACTGCTTTCTGTGGCAGAGAATTCCACAGATAATTCTCTGGGTGAAGAAATGTTTCCTCATCTCAGTCCTAAACGGCCTACCCCTTATTCTTAAACTGTGACCTCTGGTTCTGGACATGTTTCATATAAGATTCCCTCTCATCCTTAATTCCAGTGAATACAAGCCCAGCCGACCCATTCTTTTTCATCATATGTCAGCCCCGCCGTCCCAGGAATCAAGTTGGTGACCAACGCTGCATGTCAATAGCAATAATGTCCTTCCTCAAATTAGGAGACCAAAATGGCACACAATACTCCGGGTGCGGTCTCACCGGGACCCTGTATAACTGCAGTAGGACCTCCTTGCTTCTAAACTCAAATCCCCTCGCAATGAAAGCCAACATGGCATTAGCTTTCTTCACTGCCTGCTGTACCTGCTTGCGTACTTTCAGTGACTGATGTATAAACACACCCAGATCTCGTTGCACCTCCCCTTTTCCTAATCTGCCACCATTCAGATAATAATCTGTCTTCCTGTTCTTGCCACCAAAGTGGATAACCTCACATTTATCCACATTATACTGCATCTGCCATGCACCAGCCCACTCACTCAACTTATCCAAGAATGCTGGAACTGTGGTATGTAACACACAGCAGCTGCTGCAAACCTGAAATAACTGATACCAATTACAGCATTATTTGTTTTTGACTGTTTTAACTTTCTCTTGACAGATTAGTCAGTAACCAGCCTTCATCGCCCTCTGTTGATATTGATCCGCATCATCCATTTTCTCTTGAGCTCGAACCTAACACAGACAATACACAGGGAAGTGGTGAAGGAAGCATCGTCACAGCTTAAAATATTCATGTTTTCTAAATTTTCCCAAGTTCCTATGAACCATAACTGCTTCTCCCTCCAGAGACACAATACTTCCAACATTTTCTAGTAGTTCTGTGTTTGTATATAGTAATGGATCTTTTGTGAAATGGATGTGAAAAGTAAGTGGATATAGGTTTATTTCCTTTCAATTATGAAAATAGGAAACGTCGTAGAAGTTGACAACAATTGCATCTTTATTTACAAAATGGTTACTTACTGAATGTCCCAACACAGCCACACTGTAGAGAAATGTCCCCATCCCAGCTTTCTAATTACATGGTATCGTGCATTGAATAAATCACCAATTTTCACAGCATGATAGCCACCTGAAAGGAGAAAAAATAACGAGTAAGCAACTTTTATTTCTCCTAGAAAGTACATATTCCAAAACTGTACTGACACCAGTGAATTATTCAAAACCTGGTGTTATTTAACAAAATAAATATTTACAACAGGGGCATTAAACACATCCCCAAGTTCATTATTCCAAGGTAGTAGTCTTGGGCATATGTCTGGACATATCACTTGTATATTAGGTCCAAAAGTGATTTTCTGACCAACGACAAACTAACACAATGAAGGGTCTCAATCCGAAACATCACCTTTTCTCCAGAGATGCTGCTTGACCCGATGAGCTACTAGCTTTTTGTGTCTATCTTCCTACACAATTAATCAATGGCTTTGAAGAAAAAGAGTGAACAGCTGCCTCAGCTGACACACTTGATGAATATTTGTATTTTTTATAATGAAGCACAGAATGAGAATTCCTTGTGAATTTTTAATATTTGCTATTCCTTATTTCCCAGTCACAAACCCCTCCACACATTATTAAGTGGTAGTCCAGAATCAATACAGAACAGAGTCATGGAGTTTTGCACATTCTCCCTGTGACCGCGTGGGTTTTCTCCGGGTGCTCCGGTTTCCTCCCACATTCCAAACATGTGCAGGTTTGTAGGTTAATTGACTTCTGTAAAATTCTCCCGAGTTTATAGGATAGAACTAGTGTACAGGTGATCATTGGTCGGCACGGACTCAGTGGGCCAAAGGACCTGTTTCCATGCTGTATCTCTAAAAGGGGATGTGATAATCATCACTGCTTCCTTCCAATCACAACAGAAAATCATACTTCAACATAAACATTGTACTTGCAGGAGAACTATTGGAAACAAGCAAAACATGATAAAACTCTATGGCAAAATAAATACCACAATAAAATCAAGGGAGCTTGTTTCCTTCATTATATTTATATTGTTTTCTACTAGAATACCAATATGCCATCCTCAAATATCAGCAAAAGTGAGATAAGGTCTTGAATTAAACCAATTTTACTTTAAGGCAAGAGAATACTTAATCATGGCACAACATGTCAAAACATATACATTGTCAAGTTGCTATTATTATATGCATTTGATTAAGATAGCCCATGACATGGTATATATCAAGTTAAATGAATATTTTTAAAAGAGTTTTCTTCAGGTAAGAATTGTTTGAAAATGCATTGCAGAAGCTAATTAGCAAGTTTCTACTTTACATTATTATTTGAGCTGTTGTTATTTTGGAATGCGACAAGTATTTAATTTTATAAATTGGTCTAGAGCAAATTCAACATTTACTTTCTTTTCCCCAGAAGATTATGTGAACACAATCAATTCATCATTTGCTTTCCTAAAAAATTTCAGTGATGTTTCAACACAGTCTACAAAGAGAAGTTGGTCACTGGGTATAAAGTGAGAGGCGATCTACTCTATCAACCATAATGAAGAATTGTTAATGAGTATATGCAACACTTGAACCAGAGGTATCCTGGTTCAATTGTCAAATAATTTCAGAAAAAGGAAAGAAAAATAGATTTGAGAGATATAATGAAAAACTATAATTTTAATATGAAAGTATTTCTACCACTTTGTGACTGTCTAATATAACAAACACATGATGGTCTAAGAATGTATAGGGTAGCAAACTATCCCCTCCCCAGGTACTTGCCCCTGCAACCGCAGGAGATGCAACACCTGTCCCTTTACCTCCCCCCTCGACTCTATCCAAGGACCCAAACAGTCTTTCCAGGTGAGGCAGAGGTTCACTTGCAGCTCCTCCAACCTCATCTATTGTATCCTCTGTTCTGGTTGTCAACTTCTCTACATCGGCGAGACCAAGTGCAGGCTCGGCGATCGTTTTGCTGAACACCTCCTCTCAGTTCGTCTTAACCTACCTGATCTCACGGTGCCTCAGCACTTCAACTCCCCCTCCCATTCCCAATCTGACCTTTCTGTCCTGGGCCTCCTCCATTGTCAGAGTGAGGCCCAGCACAAATTGGAGGAACAGCACCTCATATTTTGTTTGGGTAGTTTGCACCCCAGTGGTATCAACATTGACTTCTCTAACTTCAGATAATTATATCTCCTACCCCTTACCCTTCCCAGTTCTCCCACTAGTCTTGCACCTACATTCTATATTTGTCCCGCCCCCTCCCTTGACATCAGTCTGAAGAAGGGTCTCAACCCAAAACATTGCCCATTCCATTTCTACAGAGGTGCTGCCTCATCCGCTGAGTTACTCCAGCATTTTGTGTCTACCTTTGAGTAGTGATAAAGCAGGTTACAGCTGTAAGCTTGAAGGGAGGTCAGTTGCAGTTTGAAGAGAAATTAATAGTGAAAGAAGGAAAAATCAATCAGTATTGGGCAAACATGGGTATAAATTAGTATTATAATCCAATGTGCATGGGTTTCAGTGTTCATTTCTAATGTTAAGCATATTCTCACATGAAGCAATGAAATTACAGGTGCAAGATGGAAAATTGATGTCCTCAGCGATACTTTGGCTTTGGCTAGACAAGACCAAAGTAAACACCATGTTATACAGCCAGAGATCAAGATAATGGTAAGTGCACTGAATAAGAGCAGAGAATGAAATTGGATAGCTCCTTTCATGTTGAATTGAAAGGCCTGCTTCAGTTGTACAAATCATGTGTAAGCAAGGATTTAGAAGACAAATTATTTTCAAATGAATTTCTAAAACAGAAAATTAAATACTGTGCTCACCACAGTAAACACAGCAAATTACAAATCACTGGATGAAATCCAATTCTGGCGTACATTTAGTTGTAACTCTCGCATATTGATTTGGCCCCCCAAATGCAGAGCTAACTTTTTTAAACTGCCTGGCTTTCGTCCAAAGATAAATTTATCAATTGAAGTACATCAACCCACATAGATATAAAAAAGTAGCTCAAGTTATTTATTGCAATGGATAAATAAATGACAGTGCGTCCAATGTTCTGACAAGATCCACATCCAAATACATGTGCTCACAGACTTGGGATAAAAAGGGTTAGTTTTAGGAGGACGCAACTCACACAGCATTGCTAATCAGAGGGGAAGTTCTAAATGGAAGGTGAGGTGCTGTTTCTTGAGCTTCAACGGCATAATAGTAATATTGGATACTATACAAAATGGGAGAGGAATGGAGAAATAAAGTGACAATGACATGACACCTGGGGTCACTCTTGTGAAGATAACAGCAGTCACTAAATCTGTTGAGGCAACAACATGAGCAACAAATGCAATACACTAGATTGCAAATGAAATTGCAGCTTCACATTGAAGTAAAGCTTTCTATTTGATTTAATTAAGCTAGTTAAAATGTGTTCAATTACTTTAGTGTAGATGAGCTGGGTACCAGGGCTCTTCCTTCTCAGAGTAAGCCTGCACCTTAATCTACTCTGGAAAAAAAAGTCTTGTCAGGAGCAAGAAAGTGGCAATCACAGTGAAATGAGCGATGACTTGAACACCATTTCACAGGAAAAGTCACTGCAGCGCACGAAAATAACGGCTACCTGGGTGCCAATGGCCACCTAAAGTCCCGCCGGGCAACCTAAAAGCCCGGTCATTTTGCCTGGCTTGACACTGCAGATACTGGTGCATACCGAAGAGACACAAAAAACTGGTATAACTCAGTGGGTCAGGCAGCATCTCTGGAGAAAAGGAATAAGTGACGTTTCTGGTCAGCGGCGGCGACGGCTGTAGTGCGGGGTGACGGAGGGTCGGAGCGAATGACGGGCCCTCACAGCAGCAGTGGCGGCGACTCCACCTCCTCCCTCACCCTGCCCGCCCTCATAGCGGCTGCTGCTTGCCACTCCACCTACAGCGATAACTGCTTTCAAAACAAACCCTCCTGCACACCGAGGCCGGGAGGAGAGAGGAAGGGGGAAGCCCTCTTCCGCCGTCTGAAGCACCTGCACCGCTCGGCCCCGCAACTTCCTGTTGGCTGGCGGAGGAGGGGAGGCGGTGGCGAGGAGATTCCAACTTCCTCCCCCTTTGGCAGCGGCACTAGGCAGTGGACCGGGATGGCCAAAGCAGCGGGGCGATGATGCTGGTGTTGTCTGAGGAGCGCTGACCTTCCTTCCTCCCCACCTCCTCTGCCCCTTCCCCTCTCCCTCTCTCTCTCTCTCTCATACGCCCCTCTCCATCCCCCTTATCCTGGGACCCCTCCTCTTCATCCCGCACTGCTCCCCTTTCCCGCCTCTATTCACTGAATCCCCTGTGCTCCTCCCCGTCTACACCCTCCCCCCCCCGATCTATTCATCCTGCACTGATCACCCTATCCGCCTCGCATTGATTCTCCTGCCACTCCCCATCCATCCTACACTGGTCCCCCAATTCATCCTGTATTGACCCCCCTTCCCATCCATCCAGCACTGCTCCCCCATTCATGCTGTACTGCTCCCCCCCCATTCATCCTGTACTGATCCCCCAATTCATCCTTCACTGATCTCCAGCTCCATCCTGTACTGACCACTCCTCCATTTATACTGCATCGATCCTCCCATTCATCCTGTACTGATCGCCACCATTCACCCTGTATTGATCCTCCCCATTCATCCTGTACTGACCCCCCCCCCCAACCTGCACTGATCCCCCCCCCATCCCTGCACTGATCCCCCCCCATCCTGTAGTGATCCCCCAACCATCCTGCACTGATCCCCCCCTTACATCCTGTAGTAATCTCCCCATTCATCCTGTACTGATCCACCTATTCATCCTGCACTGAACTGATCCTCCCGCTCTCTCAGGTCAGATGATCAGCTGCTCCTGATTGAGCCAAAGACTAAGCGGAAGCTCAGAGGGGACCGTGCCTTTGCTGTGTCGGCTCCGAGATTGTGGAATGAATTGCCTCTGCATGTTAAACAGGCCCCTTCTCTAGCTGTTTTTAAGTCACTCCTGAAGACATATCTATTCTCCGTGGCCTTTGTAGACCAGTAAGGTGTTGAATTGTTTATTTACTTTATTTGCTTGGTTTTGCTGCGTGGTTCGTACTCGTGTTTTATGTATTTTAATTTATTGTTTGGATTTTCGTATGTAATTTATGCGCCTCGTGTTAGCTGTATGTTCTGTTGTTCTGCCTGTTTTATGATGTCTTGCTTGTTTTCTTTTTTCTGTACAGCACTTTGGTCAGCTTTGGTTGTTTTTTAAGGTGCTTAACAAATAAAGTTATTATTATTATTATTATTATTATTATTCAATCCCCACTGGCATCCTCCTCACAATTTTACCTACTCCAACCAACATGCACTAATTCCCCTGCCTCAATCAATCCATCCATCCCGCACCGCCTTCTCAAATCGCCCCCCATCTATCCATCCCACACTGGTCCCCCCCCACCCTACTGCGCTGGAAATGTCTTCAGAGTGAACATTGACTATATTTGATAATGGAATGCAATCAAATATGTTTTAATTCCCAATGTTATTATTTGTTTTAATCCTTAAAGATGGATTAATTAAATTGTGAACACGTGAAACATTAAAACTGCAGTGGTCGATTGTCACTGCTACCGTTGACATGTTATTACAGAATTCATTTTAATGGCAAATCAATGCTCTTAATATGGAGTATCAGTACTTTAGTTATTTAATGAGCAACATTCACAACTATATGTTGGATTTATCCAGGTTTTACTTCTACAGTCAGTCATATACATCACAAATTTGGTCAGGAGATATTTCAGTTGAAATTTTAACGTTAATTCTGAAGTGGGAATGATGGAAAAAGTGTTTATCAACAATTTTTTTTTTAATTGTTGCTTACAAACTGGATATCTTCATTGCTGTTCAAAACACATACATCTAATCTGAATGTCCGGTAATGTGGCGCCTTGACACCTTTAAATATATTACCAAAAGAACATTTGCTGCATTTATGTCCTTTGGCCATTTCTTGTTAGTTAGTGTAATGTTTAACCTGTCAGATGGGTATAGTCAGTTTTAACAGCTATTATCATAAAATTCCTTTAGAAAATTCCTTACAACCTGTATATTTTGTTGTGGATTAATTATGCGGGAAACGAGAGTGTTACTGTACCGATAGCAATAACGACCCTTGCTATGGCCATGTCATGATAATTTTTGGTCCTTCACAGAAAACATGCTTGCATCAATCTGTAGTGTGCATGGTTAAGCATATATGTTATCAAGGTCCAGGATTTATTGACACAGGTTGATCATACGCTGAATAATCCAACCACATTTTTGTTTGGAAGTGGAAAGAAATAATAAAAATTGCATTAATTGCAAAGTGTAAAAAGAGTTGAGTATTATAATTTTGCTGCATGTCATTGTGGTATATATCATGCCTTGATTGGTGAATATGTTAGTTTGTGACTTTATTTGAAGCAGAAATAATATGTGAATGCTTTATTGAGCATAATTCCGACTGGTGACTGCGCACTTCATCCGAGCACGCGTCATGCAAGCCATCTTAAATGACCACCTAAACTGTCATTTGGCAACCTAAAAAGCTGCCAAGGTTGCCCGGCTGACAACAGGGAAAAAAAGTTAAGCGAGAGCTCTGCTATGGCACAACTTGCTTGCCATCACTTCCTTTGAGGCTAACCGAATAACAGCAGCATATCACTCCCTGTGCTATGCTTGCTTAGAAGTGGGAGAACAATAATGTGCGTCCGTGAGCTCCCACATCCCGCAATGACACTATGACCTCGGTCCTTGTGGTCAATGCCAGAAGACCCTTCTTGAGGAGTTACCTTTGGAAAGCATCAATAATGAATGCCAACTGGTGGCACTCACATCCATTGTGATGAAGTACTTCAAGTGGTTGGTATGGTGCATATTACTGAGCAACTCTTGCTCAGTAATGACCTGGATCCATTTCAATTTGCCTTTTTCCACAATTGATCGGTAGCTTTGCTGATCAGTGCAGGTTATGATGACACAATCATAGTTCAAGCTAGGCTTGTTGATTTCTGTGATAGAATTAACTGGACAATGACTATGTAACTAATGGACATTTGAGCACGACAGATTTGGAAAATGGAGCATTCATGTTGTATTTCATTCTACTAAACAATTATATTTTTTGAAATTAAAACCAAATTGAAAGTCATCCAGGTTGAACTTGATAATGAGCATAAGCTGACAAACATGTGATGCAAGATGAATTTGACAGTTAGCAAATACTTGAAGGTATTTCCTTGCAAAGCACTCGGCAAGACTGAACTCGGCAATGGTCACTCAACTCCAGTTGGGCGGAAATCCCTGGGGGGTGAAGGGGGGGGGGAATGGGACGGGGAGAGGCCTCAGCGCAAATATATATCTAGTTTAATTTACACTCCTTTTGGCCTTCTTTCACTGTCTCTCAAGTCTTCCCCAGGCCCCAGGATCGTTATCGTAAGATGCGTGTGAGATGTGTGTAAGATGTGTGTGTGTAAGACGTGTGTGTGTAAGGTGTGTGTGTGTGTGTGTGGGAGGAGATAAAATTGTTAGTTGTCATGCACACTTATCATCGGGCCACCAGGAAATTGTGTGTCCCCCATGTTTTAAAAGCGATTTCCGCCCATCTCTGCGGAAATGGAAAAGAGAAATATCATCAAGTTCTGCTGAGTGTAATAAACTCAATAGGAAGCTTCCCCTGTGAGCCTCAGGTTTGAATAGGAAAGATCAATGACGTGTTGGAAGAATCCCTAGTGTGATTCTGCTGCCCTCTTTGTCCCCATCATCTGTGATGTGCAGTAGTCCCGATGTATATATATCATAACACCATGGATATCTAATAAATATTTTATCCTCCCTAAACTCCAAATCACAAAGTGAAGCCGCCACAAAATTGTCAAATATAAAGCTTGATCTTAATGCCAATCAGTCTCTCCTTGATTACCAGAGTCAAAGGAATGAAAGGGCATTTATAAACATGCTTGAAAGACAATATTTTTCAGAGTTCCTGGCACCAATTCCAAGCATTTTGTGTAACTATCTCACTGATTGTTCAACAAACAATCTGCTGGGGGTACTTAGCGGATCAAACAACATGTCAGTGGAGAAGAATGATTGAAATTTCAGGACAAAACCCTTCATCAAGACCGACAGGAATGCAGGGTTTCAATTGGTTGACCATTCGGTTCCACACAGCGACTGCTCGACCCATTAAATCCTCCTGCAGATTGTTTTTCAGCTTCGTTTCGAGATACAGCATAGAAACAGGCCCTTTGGCCCACCGAGTCCGCACCAGCCAGCAATCAAAATATACCTTCACAAAAATATTGCCATTTAAGAGTTTCAAAAATGCTTTATTTTATTTTTTCCTTTTCCTTGAAGTGATGCTACAATCATGGAACATTCACAGTATTTCTATTAGTTACTAGTACTGTGGTAATTAATACTGTTCCACACTTGAAAAATAAATAGTCCATATATTCCAACACACTAGCCAAAGTAGGCACAAAAATATGAAACACATACAGAAACCAATGAGGAAACAAAAATCTCCCTGCAAGAATTAAATGACACTATTACAGCTGCAGTAGAGATTGGATTACCTTTACAATAATCAGCAGGGTCTTCCTGCTCTTCATCATCAGATCCCAGGATTTCCTCCTCTTGCTCTGGAGGAACAGGCTCTGGTAGAGGCGGTGGTGGAGGAGGAGCAGCAGCTGCTGCAGCTTTGTGGTGAGCCTCTGGCCTGAAAAAGGGAGGGGAAATATTGAATGATTTATTAAAACATCTTAAGAGTTAAATTATTTTATGATTTGAGTTTTATGAAAAATTGAATCCCACAAAATGTAACAATCCTTTCACTATTAGTTTAAGACTAATCATTTCAAAATCCTTTACAAATGATTTACTTTTGATACAGTTGAGCATCTTGATATTTTAAACATATAAACCATCGGAGTTACATACACAAACATTGTATTAGCCAACTGTGAAAAGGCATGATAGTTTGGGGGCAGTTTGAGACAGTGCCAGGCTGTGGGTGGAGGGGGGTGGAGGGGGGGGGGGGGGGGGACAGAGGTAGTGGTGTTGGTGTTTGGGACGATTTCCACATTTACCTTCACCCGATTCAGATATGAACTACATCTTGGAAATCTGCCTATCTCTAGATATTAAATGGTGAGAATAAAATTTGATTGTGATGGCTCTTTATTTGAAGATCCTGGTGATTGAAAGTCTGTAGGCACATCACTTAAGGTAAATTATTTAAAATCTTATTGGGGAAAATGGTAGAGCTGCTGCCTCTCATGGCCAATTGTATAAGTTCAACCAGCACATTTTACCTTGCAAACTACCCCTAGTGTGCAGATAAGTGGTAAAATCTTGAGGGTGGGGAATGTAATTAATAAGGGATCAGTGCAAAATGGATGTAAATGGATGTTTGAAGGTCAGCAGAGCCTCAGTGATGTATGGGTTGATGACAGATGGTTGCAAAACATGGCCATTTGTTTTTGCCCACGGGTCCTGAATCAATTTGTAAGTCTCAGCCATGTCAAATCATAATTTACAAAGTGAAATTCAATGTTATCACTGAGATTTCATTGACATGATATGATGTACTTTGCATACACTGGACTTTTGCCATTTTTATTCACACATTTTAAAAAAGAGACTTAAAAAAAACTAATCACAGGATTTCTGAATGCAAAAAACAGGATAAGAATTGGAATAAAGTTAGCTTTACCTTGAAACTTGATTGCTCAAGTTTCACCCCGTCACCATTTTATGAACTTATACATTGGTTGTAACAGACAACCCAAATATGTTTCTGAACAACCTGAGACATTAACTCTAATTCTCTATCTATGGATCCTGTCTTATCTAATAAGCATATTCCAATAAATCAACGGTTGATTAATTAATATATATTTTTTAAATCTGATGCGTTGTACATGTTTATAATACCTATTATAACTTACTGTATCACAGAAGCAGACTGACATTTTTAAATCATACCAGTTGAAGTGTTTTTTTACAATTGCATACTAAAACTTAAAACAGTGAAGCCTTCCCTTCATCAGTTCCAGTTTAAAATCCATTTGGAATATTTTGGAGGACCAAGAAACCAAGAACCAAGAACGAAGAGTATAGCACAGGAACAGACCTTAGGTCCACAATGTCCATGCTGAACATGATGCCAGGCTAAACTCATCCCCTCTGTCTTCTCCCGATCCATATCCTTTAATCCCTCATATCCATGTGCTTCTGCAGGGATAGTCGGGATATGCAGGGATTGAGGGGATATGCCATGATGGTATCTGCCTCCACCCCTGACAGCGTATTCCAGACACCTATCATTCTCTGTGTAAAAAAACTTGCTCCGCCCATCTCCTTCAAATTTCACCCCTCCAATCTTAAAGCTTTGCCCTCTGGTCTTTGACATTTTCACCCTGGGAAAAAGGTTCTGACTGTTTACCCTACTGATGCCTCGCATAATTTTCTTTCTTTCTATCAGGTCTCCTCTCAGCTTCCAACACTTCCGAAAAAACAATCCAAGTTTCTCCAACCTGTCCTTGTAGCTAATACACATACAATCCAGGCAGAATTCTGATATACCTCTTTTGTACCCTCTCCAAAACCTCAACACTTGCTTGGACTAAACTCTATCTGCCATTTATCTGCCCATTTGTACTATATTTATTATTTGTGGAATTTTAAAGCATGCCAAATAAGTGCACTAGAATTATATTGCATCAAAGGTGCCCATATCAAAATTATGTTGATTAATGGGAAGGAAATATAAGGAAAATGACATCAGGAATATACTGAAATACCAATAGCAGGTTTGTTATATCTGTGATTCTGAAAATGTTTGCACATTTTGCTTCAATTGTATAGAAAAAGTGGCAAATATTTCTCATTCAACATATTTACATGTTTAAAGTTGTCATTCAGTTGATTCACTACAGATCCGTTGTTCTTCCCAAGTTATTTTAAAATCATTGTTTGAGATTTTATATACTAAAGAAAATCAGGTATGTGAGCCTTTTTAATTCCAAAATTTGTAAACTGCAGCTGAACACAACATACACGATACAGACAGGCAGCATCTCTGGAGAGAAGGAATGAGTGACGTTTCTGGTCGAGACCCTTCTTCAGACACGATACATGATACAGATCTGATTAGCAAAGCCAACGATATAAATATGCTTATAATTGAAATGTCAGCTTCTTTAAATACAAGCACCGTATTCTGTGCTTTGAGGTTCATTGGGGTTCAAAGTATATCATTATTTGCAATATAAAAGAGTGAACAAAATTTGTACTCCAATAGAAATAAAAAATAAAATAAATGATGTCTCTCCTCACAGGTGAAGCCTGACCTGCTGTGCATTTCTGGCATTTTCTGTTTATATTTTAGGCAAAATGCACACTCTGGGTACCATTCAACATCAAACACAGCGCGTGTGCAACAGCACTCAATTGTTTCCATAGAAACAGATTTTGCAATTATGAACAGGACACAGGAAATGATCATCAATATGATCACTGCCACCAGTATAGCAGTAAAACCATTAAATATTACAATATATAAAATTTATATACAAATTTGCTTTTAAAGATATTTTTAATATAAAATGAAACATGTTGTGATATTCGTTACATTCTCATTTTGGCTGAAATCATATAATAACGTCTATTATTTTGCCAATACACACTTCATAACGCCATCTATATCACATTTTCTTGGAGTTATTTAAAAGACCAAGCAAATCATTAGCGGTATAAAGGGGAGGGTAGTGTCTTGTGTTCTGTGTCTTGTGTCTACTGTTTGTGGGTAAGTGTGTCTGTTTAGTGTTCAGCCATGAGCGAATGGCGGTGCGGGCTCGATGGACCTGGTGGTCTGCTCTCGCACCTACTTTCTATGTTTCTATGTTTCTATTACTATCCACCAGTACTAAAATAAGAATTCTAAAAATACAATGCAATTTACATTGAAATAATACGAAAATGCACACTTGTTAATCTATTTGCTTTCTACCAGTCAAATCGACAGCAGTGAAATATACACTTTAGTAATTACCTTCGAGCTCCAAAGTGTTTTAGATATTTTTATTAAATATTGATATCAATTAATCTGTAAAATAAAAGTCTTTGCTTCAGATTGGAATGTTTTCCCTCTCAAAATGATTCTAATTTTTCAGCCACTTAATTTTTTTTTAAATAGTGGAAGAAGTGCATTGTGCAGCATCATTCATAACTGCAGTATATTGAAAATGAACTACAGCTGATGCTATTGTAAAAGCATAGGCTAAATTGTGTAGTCAGTTTTAACCACATGAATTTTCGGCTGATTGATGACAAAATGTCTGTGCTTGCCACATTCAGTTTGATCAGCATCAACGTGTGCTCCTTAGTCTGCCTGCTGCTCAATCATGATGACTAGCACACTGACCAGGCCACGCACTATAAAGCTATTGAGACAAGGCGCATACAAACCCTATCTATGAAATGATTGGAAAAAGTGATGGCCCTCTAAGCCACATATTTTCCTTAGCTGGCTGTTAGTCAAAATGTATTTTTATGTTTCTTTCATCTGGAAACATTCAAAAACATCCAAAAATTATCACAATATTTACAACATATTATACATTTAAAATAATACATTTACTTGAATATTTAAATAAGCTCACGCATTAACATTGAAAACTACTATTGATTATCATAGTCATTCCATGTTTTTCAAGCCACCACCATCTAAAAGGTGGGGAGTTACTATAACTCCAAATCCCACTCAGGCATTCATGTGGATTCAATAGCAAACTACTATTAGTAAGTTTGGGACTTACAGCTTTGAGCAAAGATCTCAAATTTTGCTGGCTATGTGATGGCATTTCCCTGCAAAATCTAGTCTCCACTGCCTTATCTGATCAAAAAAAACTCAAGATCTCCACAGATAATGTTGCACAAAGAGTTCACGACTCTCACAACTGGAATCATTGATCTCTTTAATAGTGAAGAACTACATTTTGGCAGGGAATTTTTCTTTGGATAACAAAACTACTCTCATTCTGTGTTTGTGTGTCAAACCTCTGCCTTGCAAACAAAATGATAGACATTAACATTCATTCAGTTTCTAACCTAATATATAATAGGAATATAATGGGAGGATTACAATGTCTGACTGGTACCTGGTCACCAACAAGGGTGCTCTGAAGGCAGGTAATATTAGCATCTGACAACATTTTTCAGTGTTTCAGTATATTTGAGTCTGAAGAAGGGTTTCTGAATTCAGTCTGAAGAAGGGTTTCGGCCCGAAACATTGCTATTTCCTTTGCTCCATAGATGCTGCCGCACCCGCTGAGTTTCTCCAGCAATTTTGTCTTCTTTCAGTATATTTGATGCCTTGTTATGGTGTCATCGAATATCTATGTAATTAAAAGTCTCATCATGACCACTTCCTGTTTGCGCTGTATATTGATTTTAGAAAAAACGCTACCCTGTATCGCTGTGATTTTTGGCCATCTTACTCACAGTTCTCCTCTGCTGAGCCAGCCCAGAGGATTTCTCCCATCGATTAAAAATAAAAAGTTATGAGTGTTTAAAAATCCTTGAGATCAGCTGATTGGTCCTCTCTCCTATCAATCACCACGCCCCTTCCGTGGGGGGGGCGCGGCGCAGGACTATAAAAACCCTGGATGCCTGGACGTGAGTCAGTCCCTCTGCAAGATCACGAGGGAGAGGCCACGACTGTCATTCAAAGCTGCGAATCAACTGAACTGTGAGTCTGCAGTCGTTTGGCCTGCTGCCCTGCCTGTGACAATAGACAATAATTGCAGGAGTTGGCCATTCGGCCCTTCGACCCAGCACCGCCATTCAATGTGATCATGGCTGATCAGCCCCAATCAGTACCCCGTTCCTGACTTCGCCCCATATCCCCTGACTCCGCTATCTTTAAGAGCCCTATCTAGCTCTCTCTTGAAAGCATCCAGAGAACCTGCCTCCACTGCCGTCTGAGGCAGAGAATTCCACAGAATTCCACTGTGCTTGAAAGTGCAATGCTTAATTGGAAATTAAATGAAATGAAATGACACTGCCATGAGTTGTTTGGCCTGCTGCCCTGCCTGTGCTTGAAATTGCAATGCTTTATTAGGTCCGACTGTGTTTGGAAGGAATAAATGCTTTATTAGGTCCGACTGTGTTTAGACTTCCGCTTAGTGGATAGGTCGCGCTGATTGCGTAATTTCTGGTTAGTGCAGAAGTCGCGCCGATTGCGTAATTTCCGGTAAGTGCAGAGGTCACGCTGATTGTGGAAGTGCCGCTGACTGCGGAAGCCCCACAGTGGGAGAGGCCGCGCTCAGCCGTATGAGTAGATTCAAGAAAGTTTACTGTCATATATATGGTGTGAGAGTCAGTGTGTGAGTGTATGTGTGTGTGTGATTGTATGCGTGTGTGATTGTATGCGTGTGTGATTGTATGTGTGTGTGTGAATGTGTGAGCATATGTGTGTGAGTGAGTCTGTGTGTGTGTGAGTATATGTGTGTGAGAGTGTATGTGTGTGTGAGTGTATGTGTGTGTGAATGTATGTGTGTGTGTGTGTGTGTTTATGTGTGTGTGTGTGTGTGTGTGTGTGTGTGTGTGTGTGTGTGTGTGTGTGTGTGTGTGTGTGTGTGTGTGTGTGTGTGTGTGTGTGTGTGTGTGTGTGTGTGTGGGTGTGTGTGTGTGTGTGTGTGTGTGTGTGTGTGTGTGTGTGTGTGTGTGTGTGTGTGTGTGTGTGTGTGTGTGAGATGGAGGGTGTGTGGGTGTGTGTGAGGTGGAGGGTGTATGAGGTGGAGGAGGGTGTGTGTGTGTGTGTGCGCACGTGTGTGTGTGTGTATATTGGAATTGGTGGAGAGGTGGAATATTGCGTTGGGGGACCAGCCCTCCGGTGTGAAGCTGGGACCCAACGGGTCCCACTTAGTCTAGTTTTCCTGAAACTAGTGCAAAATTCAAGCAACATGAAACAAGTATTCATGATTTCTGTATATCTGGTTTAAATCATAATTTGTTTGGTGATATTCACATTTATATTAAGTATTTTTAATTTGATGCAAACCACTGTCAAGTTTTGAAATGTAATCTTTAAAATGGGTTCCTACCACACTGTTTTGAAATAAAAGGCAATCTAACAATCAGGTGATTTCCATGAACACAGTAAAACGGATGTATTCAAAAATACACATGCCAAGACATTACATAAGCTTTTTATCGCAAATTAAGATTCTGTCTGCAAATTCATCTCTTAGAGAGTCAATGTTTGAATGAATGTTGTGAATTACCTCAGTGCCATATGCTTACTGATAGATTTAGAGTCCTGGAAAAAAATATGAATCTTTGCAGTAATGTTTCGGGAGTGGAATTTTCTTCAAAATACTTTGATAGGATAATACAACAATTCTAGTCAATCTGCAAATTACATAACTTACCAGGGGTGGTAATTTAGCACAGGAAAGCATTAATAATCCACAATATAAGCCCCACCAGAATTGGTTCACTTTTCATTAGATAAAATGTCCAACGATCATCATTGTCCGGCACCACGATTAATTGAATCCAACACAATAAAACAAATATTTGTGTTTTGCTTATCTGAACACGCCCGCAGAACAAGAGAGTGTTTACATTAGTCACCTGTAGGAAAGAATTGCTGAACTCACGTCGGAGGAGGAAAAGTTATTCAAAGCAGACATTCCTTCTCTCCAGAGATGCTGTCTGTCCTGCTGAGTTAGTCCAACATTTTGTGTTTACATTAGTCAAATGTGTTGTACAGCAAAAAACCCAAAGCATTACATTTTATTAACTCCTCAGATGGATGTTGGGATAAAGATGTCACGAGCATGCCCAGCAACATGCTTCTTACTTGGTGCTGCAGTCCTTCTGGTGAATATACTCCCACACTTCTATTGTGCGGGGAGTTCCAAGATTAAATCCAGTGACAAAAAAGGACCAGTGATACATTCCCAAATCAGGGTCTGAGTGGCTTGGAGGGGAAGCTGAATTGTTCCAACTGCCCTTGTCTTTGCTCTTCTCTGTGGCAGAGAGCTCAGGTTTGGGAGGTACTGCCAGGGTAATGTGGGCAAATAACTAGTGCACTTTGGAGATGGACAATACTGCATCCACTGAACTAGTGGTGGGGGGAATGCATGTTCGAGATCGGTGAATTGGGTGCCAATTAGAGAGGCTGCTTTATCCTTGACGGTGTTGACATCCTTGAGAATTGTTGGAGGTACACTCACTTTGAATAATCCATTCCACATCTGGGTTGTGCCTTGTGGATTACAAATACTGAATAATCATGCAAAAACTCATCAATTTCACCATGTTTGCCACCAACTTGCACCCTCCCCTCCCATTCACCTGGATCATCTCTGACACTACTCTTCCTTTTCTGGATCTCCTGGTCTCCATCTCAGAACACAGGCTCGCTCCTGAAATCTACTTAAACATATTGATTCCCTCAGCTACCTTGACTATACTTCCTCCCACACTGCCTCCTGTAAAGATGCGATCTCATTTATGAATTTCTCCAGTTCCACCACACTAGGGCAGCACGGTGGTGCAGCGTTAAAGTTGCTGCCTTACAGTGTCAGCAACCTGGGTTTGATCCTGACTTTTGGTACTTATCTGTACGGAGTTTGTTCGTTCTCCCCATGACCTGCATTCCCCAGGTGCTCCGGTTTCCTCCCACACTCCAAAGATGTACAGGTTTGTAGGCTAATTGGATTGGTATAATTGTAAATTGTCCCTGGTGTGTGTATAGCGTTAGTGTGTGGGGATCGCTGATTAGCGTGGACTCAGTGGGCCGAAGGGCCTGTTTCAGGTCTGTATCTTTAAACTAAACTGTTAACGAGGCCTTCTAATCTAGGGCTTCTTAAATGTTCTCCACCTTCCACAAAAAAGTTGTTGGAGCTTGTACACAAATTTTCTCTATTTCCCGCATGTCTGTTTTTAAACCCTCTTCCCAGACCATTGAGATCCCATGATCCACACCTTTCATCATATCAGCTTCTGCATTCAACACATTGTCTACTATTTCTATCAGTTTCAACGTGATCCACAACCAGCCCTATCTTAACTTCCCGCCCTCCTTCCTCTCTTTCTGCTTCACACGGACCACATTGGGAATTGCTGGGTGGCTATTGTTATGCCCTATTTAAGTGCTGCAAGGAAAAGCCTGGGAATACCGACCAGTGAGCCAAACATCTGTGGTAGGCAGGTTACCAGAGAAGATTGAGGGATAAGATGTGTGCAGTATGCTTCTGGGGTTGATTCGAGGTAGTCAGCATGATTGTGTCTTACAAATCATATTTTTTTTGAAGTAACCAAAAATGTTGACGAGGGTAAAGCCATAGACATCGTCCATGAGGACTTCAATAAGACCTTTGAAAGGGATCTGCATGGTAGGCTGTTCTGGAAGATTGAATTGCATTGAATTGAGGGAGAGCTAGTCAATAGAAAATTGGCTTCATTGAAGGAAGCAGAGAGTGATGGTAGAAACGTCGCCTATTTCCTTCGCTCCATAGATGCTAAGATAAGATAAAGATAAGATACATTTATTGTCATTTGTATGACCCTTGAGGTCCAAACGAAATGCCGTTTCTGCAGCCATACATACAAAGACATAGACCCAAGACACAACATAATTTACATAAACATCCATCACATCGCTGTGATGGAAGGCCAAATAAACTTAATTCTCCACTGCACTCTCCCCCCCCCCGATGTCAGAGTCAAAGTCAAAGCCCCCGGCTGGCGATGGCAATTGTCCCGCGGCCATTAAAGCCACGCCGGGTGGTGCGAGGTCGCACACCGGGTCTTGATGTTGGAGCCCCGGTGTGCGCTCGCAGAGTCCCGCGGCCATTCCAAGCCGCGCGGAGCGGTGATGTCAGGCCCCGCTCCAGGAGCTCTTCGACCCCGCAACTCGGGCGGGGGAAGTCGCCGTTGCGAGAGCCCTGAAAAGCGGTCTCCCTCCAGGGAGCCGCGGGCTCCCGGTGCCGCCGTCCACAGACCTGTCGTTGGGGCCTCCGACTCTCCGGTCGGGCCGCAGCAGCAGAAGCAGCAGCAGCAGCGCTCCTCCACCGCTCCAACCGTTCCGGACTCGGCCAGCCCCGCGACGGCGACGGTGAGTTGTAGCACCAGAGTCCCCGGCTTCTTCCTGTTGGAGGCCGCTCCTCGTTGCGGCCCCAACGACAACGGAAACCCGACGAGAAAAGGTCGGGTCTCCAGTGCAGGGAGAGATTTTAAAAGTTTCCCCCACCCCCCCACATACACCCCCCAACAAAAAATAACAAAAACTACATTAAAACACAGACAGAAAATAATAAAACGCGGACAGACTGCAGAGGCCGCTGCTGGCCAGAGCCGCGCCGCCCACCTACAAGCTGCTGCATCCGCTGAGTTTCTCCAGCAATTTTGTGTACCTAGTGATGGTAGAAGGTTGTTTTTCGGACTGCACCGCTGTGACTAGTGGTGCGCCTCAGGGAACGGTGCTGTTTGTAGTTTCTATCAACGATTTGGATGAGAATGCACAAGGCATGATTAGCAAGTTTGCAGATGAAGCTAATGTCAGCAGTATTGTATATAGTTAAAATCGTTATCAAAAATTGCAGGAGGATCTCAATCAGTTGGGCAAGTAGATTGAGGAACGGTTAGTAGAGAGTTATGCAGATAAATGTGTGGTGTGGTTTGCGAAGTCAAACCAGAGCAAACCCTTCTCAGTGGGCCCTGGGGAGTGTTGTAGAACAGAGAGGTCTAGGAATACATGTACATATTTCTCTGAAAGCAGCATCACTGGTAGATAGGGTGGTCAAGAAGGCTTTTGGTATATTGAGCTTGATCAATCAGGGTATTGAGATGTTGGTGAGGCCACATTTGCATCACTGTGTTCAGCTTTGATCACCCTGCTACAGGAAGGATGTCATTAAGCTAGAAAGAATGCAGAAAATATCTACAAGGATGTTGCCAGGACTCGAGTTGAGGCAGGTACTACAACAATATTTAAAAGAAACTGGGGCAGATACATGGATAGGAAAGGTGTATTGGGATATGGACCATATGTGGGCAGATGGAACTGGTGTTGACGAGGCATCTTGGTCAGCATGGACAAGTTGGACCAAAGGGTCTGTTTCAAAGCTGTATGACTCTATGGTCTGCCCATCCTTCAGCACTTTTTCCTGCATTTTCCAGACGTGTTCATTCAACTCCTCGCTCATCACCATCAAGGGTTGTATACATCATTTTCAGGTGAGAAAAAGGCTCACCTGCACCTCTTGCAAACTGGAGTACAACATTCAGCGCTCACAAACTGATCTTCTCTACATGGCAAAACCAAGAGTATGAGACTAACCATAGACTAGTGACCGTTCAATGGAAAAACTGCACCTGTCCACCATGGTCATCTCGAGCATTTGGTTGTATGTCAGTTAAATTCTCCTTCTCATTTCCAAATGACCTGTCTCTCCTTCTACATTGTTAGAGGCGCCAAAAGCAAATTGGAGGAACAACTTCTCTATTCTGCTTGGATAGCTTGTAACCCAATAGTATTAACATTGAATTTTCCAATTTCAAGTACCGGTAACTCATACCCCCAAGTTCTCCCATACACATTCACCTGTCTAGCTAGTTTTCTTCTCCCTTTGTTCACCTCTCCCAACCCCTTCCACCCATCATCTCCTTTCCAGTTTCACCTAACTCCAACCAGTCTCAATCCCACTCTGAATGCACAGTATTTTTCCCAGGATGGGAGGCAGCAAGAACTAGAGGGCATAGGTTTAAGATGGGAGGAGGAAGGTTTAGTGGGAATCCAAGGCAACCTTTTCACACAGCAGGTGGTGTTATATGGAATGAGCTACTAGAGGATGTAGTTGAGCCAGGTACAAAAATAACATTTAAATTTGGACAGGTACATGGTTTATTTAGTGGGATATGGGCCAAACATGGGCTTAGAAAAGGCATCTTAGTCAGCATGGATGAGTTTTGAAGGTAGACACAAAATGCTGGACTAACTCAGCGGGAAGGCAGCATCTCTGGAGAGAAGGAATGGGTGACGTTTTGGGTTGATTCCCTTCCTCAGACTGGCGTCAAGGGAGTGGGCGGGACAGAGATAGAATGTAGTCGGAGACAGTAAGACTGGTGCGAGAACTGCGAGGGGGAGGGGATGGAGAGAGAGGGAAAGCAAGGACTATTTGAAGTTAGAGAAGTCAATATTCATACCGCTGGGTTGTAAGCTACCCAAGCGAAATATGAGATGCTGTTCCTCCAATTTGTGCTGGGCCTCACTCTGACAATGGAGGTGGCCCAGGACAGAAAGGTCAGATTGGGAATGGGAGGGGGAGTTAAAGTGCTGAGTAACCGGGAAATCAGGTAGGTTGGACTGAGTGGAGGTGTAGGTGGACCGAGCGGAGGTGTTCAGCGAAATGATTGCCGAGCCTGCGTTTGGTTTTACCGATGTACAGTTTAGTTGAAGGCCTGTTTCCATGCTGTAGAATTCCATGTTAAATGTTTGTTACAAATAATTGTTATCAGAACTATGACAAATATATAAACAAAACAAAACATAAACCATATTGCAAAATGCAATGGATATTTCATGAATGTTTTTAATTAATTCAGTTAGCTACTATTACAATGAATTCAAACTAACTCAAAATAAAAAGAAACATTACTAATAGCTATAGTAAATCTTTTCTGAGCATATCAGAAGGAATTCATTTTATTAAAGCAAGATTTTTTTTAAGCCATGGGAAATCATTGTTATTAATTTATGAAACCCAAATGTCACCATCAGCTTCTTGACGAGCTGAAGTCCTTGGAGCAGAGGGACTCCCATAATGCGATTGAATAAAGCAGTCTGGTATTCAGAGCCAGTGGCAATGTAGGAAGTGACTTTTTTTACAGAATATGAACTTGCAGGTCATGATATCCACAAGCACACACTGCTTATGTTTTTTGGTTGATAGAAGTTGAAGATTTGGGTGGTGAAAACAAAGAAACCATTACAATTTGTTATGATACATCTTGCTGATAGTCCGCACTGCAATTAGTACACTGGGGGTTGCTGGCGTGAACGTTCAGAGCGACAGATGTGGAGTTGATTAAGCAACTTTGTTTTAACTTATATAGTGTGAAGCTTTCAGTACTATTGGTGCTACACATAACTACATAAGTGAAGAATTCTCCAAGAGTCAGGAGATAAATTGCTTTGTACAGGATAAACAAACTCTTGCAACGTGGTTGATTTAGCAAATATACTGTTAAGATTAACCCCTTGGGAAGTTTGTACCAAGACCATCATGAAGTCTTGAGCCAAATCTTGCTATCTTAATCCAAGATGTAAATCAATGGCTATAGGGTTCCATTTGGCAGCAATGTCAATACGATTTGCTGTCACATATCCAAAGATCTGATGATTTTTGTGCGTGGATGGTCGCTGGACAATTTTCCACATTGTCAGGTAGATCTCATCGTGCCAGCTATAATGGAGTAAATTCAGGAGAAAAAAAGCTTAAATGAGCATGTAAATGATCTTACAATCAAGGCAGGAATTGGAATGAATGTAATGAGCACAAGTAAAACCAAAGTCAATGGAAATTATGGTGAAAAAAATCTACACTGGTTGAGGTTTTCAGGTCAATCATATCAGACCTTGGACATCATTGCAGGAACTCAAGAGCGTTTTTCCCTTTTATCCATTTAATGAAAATGGCAAGAATAAAGTGTCTGAACAGAATTTTAGACATGTAATGCAATTAGGTCTCCCTTTCTAATTTTACAACTTTTAAGAATGCTTTTCAGATGCCGCTATGAGTACAGTTTAATCCTGCTTGCCCAAGGATGTACTTACCAAAGGAATGCAACGGTTCTATGGACTGATTCCAGGTACAAGTACAGATTGAATCAACTGAACCTGCATTCCCTTGAGATTAGAAGAAAGAGAGTTTTCATTGAAAATAGTAACATTCTTTAAAATGTCATCAGGCTGAATTCAGGGAGGCACTTCTCCTGGTAGTGTTAGTATGAAATAAAAATCAATAGATTTCTGTATATTAAGAGTCAAGGGATATGGGCAGACTGCAGGAAAATACAGTAAGACAGAAGATCAGCCATTTCTCATTACCCTGAATGGGATGATCTCACCAAGATAGAATAATGGCCAAACCATGGGCATTGGTATGATTCAATGTCTATGACTACATTGCAGTTTTGTTTCACAAGTCTTTAGGATAATTCTCCACGTCTAGCCATAGATACCCAGACACAGTTCTGATTCAAGCCTCAGGGCTGACTGTGCTTGAATTTGTCATATCCAAATCCAGTCAGATCTTTTTTGGCATAGCCCATTTAAGAGGATTATTACAAAAGACCATTAAGAATGAACTTCTTTTACATCACATTTAGGTCAGACCAGATTAAAAAAACAGGCACCCTAAAAGACACAAGTGACCTAAAGAAGGGTCTCGACCCGAAACGACGTCTATTCCTTCTCTCCATAGATGCTGCCTCACCCGCTAAGTTTCTCCAGCATTTTATGTCTACCTAAGGAGAGATCTGGAATAATTTTCCATTTTCCATTTCTGAAACTTTATTTTATTACAAATAAACGAGGAAACTGAATATAATTAGAACATAACTTGAATGCATAATTTGAACATAACTGGATCTTATCTGGGACTACTGGCCCAGTAACATACAACTGTGCGACACTTCCCATCACTGTATTTAATCTGCCCTGTCAATACTCAAATCAACCTCAATAAACCATCAATCCAAGCAGTGGTAAAGTGTGCTGTTTTCAGCAAGACATCAAATAATCAAGTGGCCTCCTGAAGACACTCGAACTCTGCATAATCAGGGCTGTGACGCGAGGCATCATTAAAGGCCAGCGCAAGGCTTAAACCAAAAATGCTTGGTTAGAGAAATTGATTCAATAAAAAAAGATACAGGAGACAAAATAAATCATCTCTCTTTTTAGTTTAGTTTAGAGGTACAGCACGGAAACAGGCCCTTCGGCCCACCAGGTCCTCGTCGAACAGCGATCCCCGCACATTAACACTATCCTACACCCACTAGGGACAATTTATACATTTACCAAGCCAATTAACCTACAATCCTGAACATCTTTGGAATGTGGGAGGAAACCGAAGATCTTGCAGAAAACCCACGCAGGTCACGGGGATAACGTATAAACTCCGTACAAACAGCACCCGTAATCGGTATCGAACCCGGGTCTCCGGCGCTGCATTTACTATAAGGCAGCAACTCTACCGCTGCCCCACCGTGGCTGCCTGCTGCGCCACCATGACTCATCTTCTTGAAGCCACTGTGAGATATCATTTACACAAAACGTAAGAGCATTACATCGTGGACAGCAAATTGCAGATTGACACATTTAAGTGCATGTATTACCACCTAATTTATTTCCAATAACTGTATTTACTGTTACCTTCAAAGCGAAAAGAAAGGTCTTTTATTTTAATTCAAATTTCCTTTTTCTGCAGATTGGTTTTACTGCTAAAAAGCACTCCAATCATACATGTTCTTTGAAAGGCCGTAAGATAATTCAACCAAAATAGCTGCTGATTAATCACAATTGGCACGAAGACTTAAATTAACAGGGGGCTTAAAGGTAAGTCCGTAATACTGAAAATTATTTAAGTAAAGTACAAGTAATTTGAAAATATTCTTGAATTTTTCCCCATCTACCATTTACCCATCCATATAAGCAGCCTTTGCCAGAATGAGGATAGAAACATAGAAAAATAGGTGCATCAGTAGGCTCTTCGAACCAGCGCTGCCATTCAATATGATCATGGCTGATCATCCAAAATCAGTCCCGCGTTCCTGCTGTTTCCCCATATCCCTTGATTCCTTTAACCCCAAGAGCTAGATCTAACTCTCTCTTGAAAACATCCAGTGAATTGACCTCCACTGCCTTCTGTGGCAGAGAATTCCACAGATTCACAACTCTCTGGGTGAAAAAGGTTTTCCTCATCTCAGATCTAAATTCCCTACACCTTATTCTTAAACCGGTGACCCCTGGTTCTGGACTCCCCCAACATTGGGAACATGTTCCTGCATCTGGCCTGTCCAATCCTTTAAGAATTTTATATGTTTCTACAAGATTCCCTCTCATCCTTCTAAATTCCAGTGAATACATGCCCACCCGACCCATTCTTTCATCATATGTCAGTCTCGCCTGGGAATTAACCTGGTGAACCTACGCTGCACTCCCTCAATAATAAAAATATTCTTCCTCAAATTAGGAGACCAAAATAGCACACAATACTCCAGGAGCGGTCTCACCATGGCCCTGTACAACTGCAGTACGACCTCCTTGCTCCATCTGCCTTCCTGTTCTTGCCACCAAAGTGGATAAACCTCACATGTATCCACATTTTCCTGCATCTGCCCAACTACCCTGCAGCCTCATAGCATCCTCATCGCAGCTCACACTGCCTCCCAGCTTTGTGTCATCCGCAAACTTGGAGATGTCACATTTAATTCCCTTGTCTAAATCGTTAATATATATTGTAAATAACTGGGGTCCACGCACCGAGCCTTGTGGTACCCCACTAGTCACTGCCTGCCATTCTGAAAAAGACACGTTAATTCCTACACTTTGCTTCCTGTCTGCCAGCCAGTTCTCTATCCATGTTAATACCCTATCCCCAATACCATGTGCTTTAATTTTGCACACAAATCTCTTGTGTGGGACCTTGTTAAAGACTTTTTGAAAGTCCAGATACACCACATCCATTGGCTCTGCCTTATCCATTCTACTGGTTACATCCTCAAAACATTTCAGGCATGATTTCCCCTTCATAAATCCATGCCGACTTTGACCGATCCTGTCACTGCTTTCCAAATGCGCTGCTATAACATCTTTAATAATCAACTCCAGCATCTTCCCCACTACCGATGTAAGGCTAACTGGTCTATAATTCCATTTTCTCTCTCGCTCCCTTCTTAAAAAATTGAGTTACATTGGCTACCCCCCAGTCCACAGGAACTGATCCTGAGTAGAAAAAACATTGGAAAATGATCACCAATGAAAGACTGCTGCAAGGTATTCAGTCACATTATTATGCACAAAAAGGTATGTGATATCGCACCAACCCACTATTATATACATGACTAGGGCTCACAAATCCATGTCTGTTTACAATGGTATGTTAATAACTGCAAGGCATTAAAATACTTGCAAGGGTCTCGACCCGAAACGTCACCCATTCGTTCTCTCCAGAGATTCTGCCTGTCCTGCTGAGTTACCCCAGCATTTTGTGTCTACCTTCGATTTAAACCAGCATCTGCGGTTCTTTCTTACACACTTCAATAAAATCCAATCCATTCCCACATCAAACAATGAAACAAAGTAAATTTTAATCCTTAACTGAAAAACTGTCCTTTCAGGCTCACGTTAACTGACCTCAGCACAGTACTCCTTCTAAAGGACTATTATTCGAAATGCTTTTACAGTTATTCCAAACTAATTCACCTACAATTGTATACAATTAACATATATATTCTGTACCGTACATATTACATGGTAAAATACATGTAAATAGACTCTTGTGTAAGAAACATACTAATTTGCATGTATAGGTATATTGGTTTTAAGGATATCTTTTGCGAATCCACTAACTCCATTAAGTAGTCCGAATCACCACCTCCTGTCCATTGCCAATTTGAAACACGTGTGTATGCGTATGTGTGTATGCGCATGTGCATGTGCGTGTACGTGTGCGTGTGTGTGCACACGTACATATATTTATATTTAAAGCATAAACTGCAAGCACATGCTAAACTGTTTAAAATGTTATTTTCATAAAATCCCAATGGATGGCAGCCTTTGTTGGACTTACGGCAATCTGTACAATGTAGAAAATCACAAAGAATTTTGTCTGATAATCAAACTACTCATATCATTTTACTATTATTGATTTTAAACTGATTATGATATTGTAAATCACACCTATTTCTGCTTTTAAATATAGGCACCATTTGTTCTTTTTTTTTTTTTTTTTTGTAAATATTTTTTATTGGAGATAGGTACATAATCTATTACATCATTACTGTCTTACATTTTTAAATTGATAATATTGTCAGTTATTATTACATTGTCTCCAATACTTTTTGCCTTTTTCTTCATTTTCTTTAAAACTAGTAGAACTAAAGAGATAGATGAAGTAGAGGAAGAAAAGAAAGGGAAAAAAAAAAAAAAAAAAAAAAAAAAAAAGGGGGAAAGAGATTTAAAGACAATGGAAAAATATTTAAAATACTGTGAAATAGCAGAGTGTAGCATTTCATCCAATAGTCGAGTAGTCAGTGATTGTGAACTGACCCTTTAGGTAATGCATAAAAGGCTGCGGAATAATTCCTGTTTGTCCAACAAAAATCACTGTGCTCCGTCATATGTATAGGGCCTTTCAGAGAATTAATTTTTTTCCATTGAACCATCTCTTTTTTTTGAATACTGCAAAGAACAAGTGCAAAAGATGTTATGGATGCGATGAAAAACGGTCAAGGTTTCAAGGGTATGAGATTGGTTGAATGGAAACATTTCCATGAAACAACTGAAGATGCAATGTGCAGTGAAGGATAGAGTAGCGGATACTGAGGAAAGGATGCCACTGGAAAATAGAAAAGGAAACGAGTTATACTGCTGCAGCTAGGGATGTTCTTCTAAAGTAAAGCACATTATTTGGCCCACTTTAATAAATACAGATAAACAAAAGCTATTGCTAACGATGAGCATATATAATGAAGGATAAAGGTGGAATTGAAAATACATTTCATATGGTAAAATTATTTTATTCAATCCAGGGATTCAGTATCTGTATTTTAAAACATCTCACCCTTTATCATCTGATGTGCACGGGTGCTTGTACATTGACTTGTAAATCAGGAATAGGACCACACCCAAATTTGGCATTTCCCTTTACAAATAGACAAAAATCAGGAATGCTTAGCTAAAAGTAATACAGGTAAATTTCTACAGTTCTTGTATACTGCACCACTAGGCCAGCATTTCAATGACTAAACAGAAAAAAAAAATCAAATAAAACTATTAAACCTGGTCTAAAATGTATGTAATAATTCATACCACAAATTTAGCATGAAATGAGTAATGGAAATATAGTTTAAGATATCCTTTATATTTGCAACGGTACAACCCAGTTTTTACAAGTTGTCACCTGTATTGGCAATGCTTGATGACATCATAATTTGTTTAACCAAAGCATTTAACAAGATAAAGCTTGTCATTTTTATTTTAAAATACCTTTAAAAAGTGTCCTTTCCTTAATAAAAAAAGGTCAATTAAATCAGTGCAAAAATAATGCCCTCCTAAATTCAACTAAGATATTATCTTACATAGGCTGCAATTAAAATGTAACTTCAAGTCTTAGCTTGCTTAAAGTTCTGATGTTCTTTGACCATATACTGAACATTATTTCCAACTTCTTGTGTCTATACTTCTCCATGAGTGAAATCATAGTAGCAGGAAAGCCAAACACAAACTTGGACCATAACAAAACGGCCAATATATTGTAAAATACAACCGTGCATAACCACTTAATAGGTTTGGGTTATGTTCACTCGCAATTGAATCAAGTTAAGATATTTAATGCAATGGAGGATCATCATGACAAGATGAACATGAAAGCAAAAATTAGAATCAATTTGCAATTCAATGAGTTGAGTTTCATATCATAAACTAATGATAAGCACAGAGATGTCAAAGTATTACTCAGTGGCCTATGGAGGCACCAGCAAAGAGTATTGGAGATCAAGCAGCAAGGTGAAGATGACTCATAATTAGCCCTAAAGTGAGAGACAGGCAGACAGACAGACAGGCCAAACAACTTTGGAAACATGGAAGCAACCAATCTATGCTACAGATAAAATGCAGGAAGGAATAATATTAATGAAGGTAGACAAAAGTGCTGGAGAAGCTCAGCGGGTGCAGCAGCATCTATGGAGCGAAGGGAATAGGCCACCTTTCCGGCCGAAACCCTTAGTCAGACCCGTTTTTGGCCGGAAACGTTGCCTATTTCCTTCGCTCCATAGATGCTGCTGCACCCGCTGAGTTTCTCCAACACTTTTGTCTACCTTTGATTTTCCAGCATCTGCAGTTCCTTCTTAAATAATATGCATGACTTTCCTCAAAGATGGCAGTTAGACAGCAGATTGAATAGAAGTTGAAGGTAAAAGGTAAGTAATAACAAGGTATTAAGATGGAGACATTTTGTGATTAATTTGGCAGCAACAGAGTATTGCAACAGCTTTTGATAAAAACTATCTATCATTAGTTCAAATGTGTAAGCCTTGAGGCCAGGCTTCTCGTACAATGAAATCACTTGGTGCTGAATAATGGATGGTAAAGAAGAGGAAATAACCATGGGAACTGCAAAAGAGGTGAATACTTCTAGAGGGGAGGTTGCTCCTATATTTTAACGAATATAAATTAAAACAAGTTGATCTACATTCATACTTTTTGTGCCTTCAACCAACCAGATTTTCCAGGCAATTAGATGCAAGATTCAGGGTAAAAGCTCAAACATGCAGTGATGAAAGCAGAGGTGCAACTACACATCAAAAATTAGAAAGGCTACTATATAGAACTTAAAAGATGGATCTTGAAGGACACAATTTCATCACAGTAACCTTGAAGGAGGAGGGGACTCTCTTACATTTATATAAATGAACTCATAGCAACACATTCTGAACATTAACATTGGAAAAAAAATTTGGACAAGCATATGTAAACACATTTTACATAATGTGCTGTGCTGTAACTCTGACCAACCACTACTGGGTACTTGCCAAATTGAGTAAGAGGGGACAGGTTGTTCAAGATACCAGATTATTTTAAGTGGACCTTATTTTAATCAGTATTCAGTTGTCAACATTGACGAGGGACAGGTTTCCTTTCAGAGGCAATAAAGAACAAATTTCATAGCTCTGTGGACAGTTCAGTTATGGAGGGGGGAGGGCGTGTGGGGGGCGGGCGGAGGAGTGTGGGGGGGCGAGGGGGGGTGCGTACGAGCGGGGGGGGGGGCGTGCAAGCGGGGGGTTGGCTCGGGGGGCGTGCGAGAGTGCGTGCGAGGGGGGCGTGCAGGGGGTGCGCGGGGGGGCGTGCGAGGGGGGAAAGCGGGGGGTGTGCGTGGCGTGCGGGGGGGGCGTGCAAGCGGGGGGGGGGTGTGCTAGCGGGGGGGGCGTGCGAGCGGGGGCGGGGGGTGCGTGCAAGCGGGGGGGGGTGTGCTAGCGGGGGGGGCGTGCGAGCGGGGGGGGAGTGCGAGGGGGGGCGTGCAAGTGGGGGGGGGTGCCAGGGGGGGGACGTGCGAGCGGGGGGCGTGCAAGGGGGGGGGGCGGCGTGGGGGACGTGCGAGCGGGGGGGGCGTGCAAGTGGGGGGGGGGGGGTGCTAGCGGGGGGGGCGTGCTGCGTGCAAGTGGGGGGGGGGCGTGCGAGCGGGGGGGAGGCGGGGGTGCGAGCGGGGGGCGTGCAAGTGGGGGGGGGCGTGCCAGCGGGGGGGGGGGCGTGCCAGCGGGGGGGCGTGCTAGTGCGAGGTATGATTTTAGAATGTTATGTTCCTTCCCTTCAGGGTCAAGAACATAACGGAGCAGAAAAAGGGTTTTGATCCTTCAACCAGATATTGAGTTAAGAAAGAAACTAAGAGTAACTCAAAAAGTTAATCCTGGTGCATCAAACCTGTGACTACAGAAATAGGATCGTGCAGCTGAATACATTGCAAGATATGGTACACACACGAGGGCTGGAACCTGTTTACATGAACCTTTATGAGATGACTTGCACTGTAGGTCGTACTAAAATTCCCCAAATGGAGATTTGCTGGTGCTGTTGGGTCTTAAATTAGTTTAGCAGGAAGGTGGGAAGTTAGGCATAAATTCATAAGCAAAGGACTGCCGGAAATGGAAGACAAACATAATAAGTGAAAGCTTGTAGGGTAAAATAAATAAAGATTGGGAAATAGAAAAAGAAAACTGGTTGTGCTTTATAGAATATAACTTAAGGCACAACAGTATAATGAGTAAGGCGGAGTTGTACAGTGGTGTAGTAGTAAAGTTGCTGCCTTATTGCATCAGAGACCGGGTTCAATTCCGATTACGGGTGCTATCTATATGGAGTTTGTATGTTCTGCATGAGACTGCGTGGGTTTTCTCTGGGTGCTCCGGTTTCCTTCCACAATGCATCTCTACCCTAAACTGAGTAGATGAATCACCAAGATGGAGAAGGACATGCAAAACTACAATTTAAAAAAAAACTAAAATATAGTGTACAATGTTTACAAACAATATGGAGGGGGAAAAAGAAAGGTGCCTAATATTAATAGTTAAAAATTAGGTCAACAACTGCGATCAAACGCAGCATGAATATCCAAACAGTCCAAGCAGGATAGAAGGGAAAATTTACAGATAACTTTGTCAAGTAAAAAAATCAATTCAGAAATAGTGAAGAATTTCAATTATCCAAATATTAACTGGTGCAATGAATGCGAAAAGTACAAAGGGCACATATATCATAAAATGTGTTTTAGATTTTTTTAATGTGACACTTGGTCACAAACAACACCATTTCCAATACCAACTGATAACAAAAATAGCCAAAACTAGTTGATGATCAACCTGGTTTTCATTTAAATTTGGGGGAAATTATCTTATCTTGTTCTAATGGAGGAGTGGAACAAGTCTACTGAAACATCCTGCATATATACTAAATTTAGGTTTAAAGTTCATGAGAAATATCTAGTTTAGGAGCTGAATGAACACAACATTTCTTGAAGAGTTACCGAATGTTAGATGATTAACTTGCACAAAGACCTTGAAATGGCAGATTAGTAATTGTTTTATCTTGTTTTCTGTAATGAGATTAAGTTTCCATATTCTAATTACACTACAAAGGAAGATTGCAATGTTCCAAGAAAATATTTATTGACTGAAATTATAAATTTATAAAATTATAAATTTACAAATAAAATGCTGTTAAACAAACTAATATTCCTAATTTATTTTCCAAATGAAGATAGCTTCACGTTACATTACAATAAGAAAGCATTCAGAGAACCTGATGACGAGTCTCTATCAATTGAATTTTTTTTTTTTTTTTAAAGGTCAAATATGTTAACAATTAAATATATCTTAAAGCAGCCTATCAAAATGTTTTGCTATATTGGGAAAGCCCTAAATGAACAATGCAATGTCAAAGAATCAAACAAATATACAATGTTTATTTTATTCTTTTGATATGCATGACAACTTCCTATAGACTAGCTTTCACAAATCCTTTTAGTCCTTCATTCAGTTCTAAAGAAATAGGCTATGAATTCATCCCCATTAGCCAAAATATACTAAAATAGAAAAGTCCAAGATCAGTGTGCTGCAGTCCCAAGTATCAACTTCTAAAGTAGTCTTTGGGAAGAGGTCTTAATGGTTCTGGAGAGAAATCCAGAAATCTGAAATAACAGAAAATGCTATAAATATCTAGCAGATAAAGCAACATTATGGATGAAATGACAAGTAAACATTTCAAAGGTAGGAATAGATGAAAATGGAATGCGTTTTCTCAAAATTCTGATTACAATTACTATCAACAAAAAAATATTATCAAACAAATAAGTCTGCTTGACCTGTTGAGTATTTATATTTAGCTTTTAAAAAAATCAGATTTCAAGCAATTGCATTTGTTTGCTTTCAAAAATATAAAATAGTAGGCTTTCACGACAGGACAAATAATAACGTTATTTCAGAAAAATGCTGTTGAACCATGAATTAATTAAAAAATGTATACAGTTGGAGCAATGATTTTCACAGAAGGCAGTACCTTATTAAATGTTCATTCATCTCATTTGTTGTTTGGTGGATATATTTGTACTTGCCAAGATAAGACAAGAGGTGATGTATACGTGCAAATACAAGAGCTGTTCATGAGTATCCAAGGTAATCCTCCTATTTCCAACTATTAATCTTAGTGCCAAAATATCTCTGCGATTATTAAAATAGTAACAAATTACTTTCAAATCTACATTAACAGCTTTAAAAATAGGTCAGTTGAAGTGAAAATTATTAAGTTTCAAAGAATCTTATTTTGCTATTTATAGACAACTTAGGATAAATGGCACACCTTAAAGTCATTTAATTACTGCTTTCTATAAGAGATCGCCAACTCGCTAATCCAGTAATATAGAAATGATGTCCAACAGATCCGTTTTAAAATAAAGTTAAACTGAGCAAATTCATCTGAATTGTATTGATCTGACTGAAACGTCATATCCCAGACTGCTGTCATTAGACTGAAGAACACTGTTTCCAGGCATCCTTAGTTCTGCAAAACAGCAAGTCAACTTCCAAAACATGTATAAACATACCAAATTCTCACATGATTAAAATGCAATTTTAGTTATTCAGGTTAGTGCCAACATTCATTGGGGCAGCAATTCATTCTGGGTTGCTTGTGCTGAATGTGCATATATAGTAGGGATCACATGTGGTAAACTGCTTCCAAAAACTCACCTCATTGTGCAAATCGTACTCAAAACACAACCAACTGATGTTTTGCGCCAAGCACAGCCTAAAGCACTCCAAAACTCAAAATGCAAAACCCCAATGGGTTTTCTTTCCCAGCAGCTTAAATAAAGGACGTAGTAGCATCTCGCAATCTATAAACACATCCCTTTACATTTGTCACCAATGGATCTTCTGATGTGATGATCGGTCCACTTAAATCAAAATTTAAGTTCATACTTGTAAGTCCCTTCATTTGTCTAAGGCATTCTGTATTTTTGCAGCAATAATAGTCTTACAACTCACAATTTTATAGGTTCTCCAAATCTAACCTAGAACAATTTGCTTCTTGTTAAATTCATCACCAAATAAATATGGTCCCACAAATTGTCTGCAACTATTTGGTACTTGCATACACCAATAAGTTATGGTTAATTCTGAATACTAGCATCTTTGAATCTAAACATAGTCTGTCAGTTGACTTCTTGCTATATGTCGGCTCTTCACATGCTATGTTTATAGGGATGTGCAAGTTCCAGATAGTTCAAGTAATTGTTGCTCAACATGGCATACATACATGATAGGTATTCAACTTGCTGATAAAACAAGGTTTCTCTAACTACTTTGATTAACCCGTCGACCAAATGATTCAACAACCTATACCTGCCCTTACTCCATCTGATATATTCCCCTTGTCCTATCCACCCCTCCGTTGCATTGTCTGCAATTTAAATCAAACTTGTTTTTTCTTTTCCAATTCTGAGAATGGATCTCCAATCCTAAATATTAACTGTCTCTTTCCATGGATGCTGTCTGACCAGCAATATTTTCATTTTTTAATTTCAACCTTATTAAATTCTCTTAAGATCTTAAAAAATCTCAATACAGTCTCATCTTTCTGATGGACACTTTTAACTTCTTTCAATTATTCTCCTAGGTACATTCTACATAACTGACACCCACATATCCTCTCTAAATTCATTCAAACATAGCATTTATCTATTTTATGACCAGAACTCCACGCAAAATGTAAAGTGACTGATGCATTCACCACAACAATTGAACTATTCCAATTTATGTTATATTCCTTCCATTAAATGGCCTACATTATTTTCTGCCAGTCAATTACCAAGATTTAACTGTTAACAATGCAAACAAACTAATTAATAAGCATGCAGTCCTTCAGTCATTCAGCATACTTTAACTGTTTAAAATATACATTCCATTCTTGACAATACTACAACAAGCAACTAATGGGCTTTACCCACCTTACCAAAATAAATATGCATTATTGTTATAAAAGCTATTTGAACATGATCATGGCCGATGTTGGGAAAATTACATTTCAATTTGCATTACTTCCCCATGTGAAGGAAGCATTGGTGAAATAATGAACAGAGACCACTTTCCTATCTGAGCCCTGACTGTCAGAAGCCACTTATGAAGTTAAATGAAGATGAGAGAGATTGGTAAGTATTTTGAAGAACATTGCAAACAATACAGCAGGATGGCTGCTCCTGGGGAAAGGCACAACATTGGGAATTGTTGGAAATATGCATGAGCTTTACAGATTAGTATCCATTTTAACATAGCATTACGATGGCACCTAAATGTCAATACTGAAATTGCTACACTAGTACAATTAATTAGTCACCTGAAATGGGGGAGAGGGGTGGAAAGATTTTGCCACAAAATGATTACAGAACAAAATAATTATGGTATGTTTTTATACCAAATAATGTCAAGTTACCTTATGGACCTCGAGGATTGAACAAAAAATAGTGTTTGGGGAACTCAATGTATCAGGCAGCATCTTTGGGGGGGTATGGACAGTTGACTTTTCAGGTCGGTACCCTTCTTCAGTCTGAACGTCGCTAAACAAAACTTTGTCTGTCCATTCCCACCACAGATGTTGGGTGACCTGGCGAGTCCCTCCAGCACTTCACTTCCAAATTCCAGCAGCTGCAGTTATGTCTTATGTCTGGATCTTAATGGCTGATGTAGATGTGGGCATGTCTATGCAACATTAGGCTCTCCTATAAAGCATGCACTTACAATAACATTCCTACTTATTTTCTGCAGCTAATCGTAGCAAAGTTACAAAATTTTGAGATTTAAAAAAATCCAAGTCTGCAATTTATCCCATCAGATAAAGCATAAAAAGAAGTTTAATTTGACACCTAATTCACTTTCATATCTTCGGTATTAAAAACGTTATGGCCATTTTCATACTCTGAAATTAGCATCTTGTTCCCTATTGCTTTTCCATTGACTTAACACAAAAGCTATGATCGAGGACAGTCAAATGCCCATAACTTTCTTAAAAATCAAGAGAACTGAATGAAATTTTCAGTTATTATAGATTGAAGCATTCTGAAACAAATATAACACATCTTACTTGGATGACCTGAAATTAAAGCATATAATTAGTTAATTACCTAATTGTAGTTAATTACAAAATTGACCGTTGTGACGGAAATAGTAATAAACATCCAGACTGCCTTGAAAATTCAAAAATGTGATATTCTCAAGATCAGAACTTTAATATTATTGTATTATATGCTGTAAATCCGTAACAGATTGGTAAATAAATTACAATTTCTAGCAATAGACCAAGTCTTATGGAGAAGATCAGTTGCTAGCTGGTACATTGGCATATCATAATCAGTAGCATCATCATACTCCTCAGATTGTAACCAATACGCAACCTTGTTTTTCCTCAACTTTTCAATTTTGGCATTGTAAACTACAAGTTTTTGCTCTTCAAACCACACATGACATGCCTTTCTGCCCACTAGTCTCCCATTAACAATGTCCTGTAGATTCCATTTCTTAAGAAAAGGATATTTTTTTAAATAGCCCAAGTATCCAAATAACAAACTAATCCCATTCACACAAGAATTCACAATATAACATGATTTTTAAATTTCACTATCATGAATTTATATCCCAGATGGAAGGAATTTAATGTTTAATTCCCATAAATTAATCTAGAAACATCCACCCAAAATATAATCAAATTATTGTTTTTTGCACAATACATGTGACTCAAACTGTTGTGAAGATTTACTTTAAAAATAATGATCACGGAGAGAGAGAATAAGACAAAATATAGACAATTTAGACGGCTTATCTCCAAAAAAATGGGCATTTTAATCATCTTGCTTCTGGAACGCGATCAATTGTAACGCTGCATTTGCAGTGAATTTGAACCCCATATCGGCAGGAAAAACACTGCCGGCTCGTATGGGGCCCAAATCACATTTTCGCTTATAGAGGAATGATTAAAGTCATCCCAAGAAGCAAGTTTATATGTAAAATAGACGACTTACACCGTGTTTTGTCCCGTACTTGAGATCTGTCACGTTGTAGGCGTTGACGGCGTTAGAAGTCGCCTTTTATTTTAATATAATTATGAAATTGGCTCGTAATTTAAAAAAAAAAAAAAAAAAAAAAAAAAAAAAATCGAGCATGGAAGTCGGAACGATTTTTCTGCATCAGCTAGCAGTCCGAGGAAATCAGCCTCGGACAGGCAGTAGAAAACTGGATTTTAATCCTGCCCCCCTCCCCCTCAAAGGCACCAAATTCGTGCACACGGCCAGTGGCAGAACTGCAGCGCCGCTGAAGGTAAGTTTTGTAACATCGCTACTAATTGTATCATCCTTATTGTAATGCAGCATTATAAACTCATAGTAGACAAAAAATGCTGGAGAAACTCAGCGAGTGAGGCAGCATCTATGGAGAAAAGGAGTAGGTGGCGTTTCTGGTCAAGACCCTTCTGCAGACTCCATTATAAATTCATTGTGAGCAACACTAATGGAAAAATACTTTCAAATAAGAAAAACAATTACCGAGGTTTACAGCTAAATTACTTTCAATAAAATATATACATATATCGTGTACTTTTGTCCTTTTGAAAATGTGTACATTATAGCTCAAGACGAAAAGACAGATAAGTAGCCCTATTAATTTAATATAACAATTTTCAAAGAAACCAGACAGCAAATCAAGAAAATGCACAGCAATTTATGACACAGGCAATCCAATTCAAGTTACCGTAGGCCAGAAATAGTAAGTTAATTGGCTCTAAACCTCTGAAGATTGTTTTTCTTTTCAATGTAAACGTAGTAAGTTTGTAAAAGCAGCCACCTTTAGTGTGCATAATCTTGCTAATCACAAAGTCAAAGTGGCATTTTTCAGTAAGAACATATTCTGTTATTAGACAATTAATCACATTTCAATACACAATTTTGTAGCAGTGCTCCTAAAAAGCAAAGGATGCCAAAGTTTTGTCACAGTTGACTGGCTGTCTGATATTCAGCCTCTGGGCTTTCTTTCCTAAAAACCCTGCAAAGTTGTCCACTTTAATAATGTGGACTTTAATACATTCAAATACCTTTAACGTAGCTCCATCAAAAAAGTATAACTAGTGATCATGGTCGATTGAGAAGTAGATGCGTACCGTACAATATTATTTCTCTCAATAACCTTAGTCCCTTAAAGAAGCAGCCAATTACTAATGCAAGATGGTAAATTCAACAATCTAAAAGCCTTTAACTGAGTAAAATTACATTAACTTTTCTAACCTTAGTTCTTTCAATTAATATCAATTTTGGCTTGGTTGTAATAATGCATGGTTTTATAAACATTGCAAGTCAATTAACTTCACCTGCAGGTATGAAACATTACTGCATTAGATAAACATGTTCATACAGATCCATGAAGCAGGGCAGCACATCTGCCTCACTGACTAATCTGTGGGTTTGTGATTTCATTTTCGAGGCACAGACACTCCTTTTCACAATCAGTTCAGATCTAAAAAGCATTATAGTAAGTGGGATGCTCTGTACTCAGGTTTTGTGCACGTTACAACAGGAATAGGAAAAAATACATTAAATTAGCAGAATATACAGCACATTCATTTTTGCTATTTAGTTTAAGTTGTGCACTTTTTCAGCTAAATACACAAATGAATAAGCTTTGAATTACCTCAACAAAAGCAACAAGCCTCTGGAATAAAAATAGATTTTGAAAATTGTACATTAACCAATACAGTGAAGCTTTCTTAGCTGACGTTTTAACGTTGGCAGCTCCTTTCTCCTTCCCTCCCTCCCTCCCTCCCTCCTTCCTTCAGGTTTCCCACTATCTGCCTTTACCATCAATTCTGGGTGCAATGGATGTTTGCTGTACCTTTCTGAAGAGGACGACTTCCCAGAGTTAACTGACATCAGCAGCTCAATCTTCTGCTTGGTTTCTGGAAAAATTAGAAAATGTTCAGAGCCGAGTACCTCTGGTTTCTTTTTAAAATAACCAATCTTCAGTATTTAGATATTCTGGCTAAACCAGATTGAGGCCTCAGGTTTCAAATGCTTCTGCGTGTACTGTAATTCACTGCTCCTGAAAAACGAGAGAGGGAGGGAGAGAAAGCTCCAGAGGAATCAAGCTTCACTAAAATGTGCACATGACCGTTTATGAAAACAGGAAGTACAGTACCACTTATTTTTCAATGTAGGGGTAGCTTTCCAGGCTGTACCAACATACGATTTATGTGACACCAGATGGAGCAATTATAGATTAGCAGAGCTTGTTTCAGATGAACAGCTTAATAAAATTAACTGTTTTCTCACTTTGATCAAAACCAAAATGAACTATTTTAAATTAGTTCTCTTGCAATGCTGCTGCAAATATGTCGTTGTGCCTTTGTTAGTAAATTCTAGTCAGCCAGTCATATTTACTGCTTAATTATCTAATGCGGTTGCACAAGTAATTTGAATTTCCTGTTTATAAAGCTAAGACATAAATGTTCAATCTTTTACAAAAACAGATGGAAATGACAATACCTAAAAGTACTCAATCATTTAAACCAATGGTTGGCATAATTGAAATAATGGGCAATGTTTAAATGTGGTAATTTTGTTTGTATTCTTTCACTCAGGCTAATGGTTATTAACTGAAAGAAGTAAACAAACTTTAAAAGGGAGCCCTATAATAAAATTATATCTAACAGTAACCAAAATTAGTAACATACAAAGTGCAAAGGATTGAAAAGGAATAGGCTAAAGTTTAAAATATCGCAAATTAAAAATTGGTTTTAAAAGAGGATGCAGCAGGATGAAGTAAAATGATGCTGCGTAAATGTAATTGTTTTGTCAGTATTGACAGATGGGTCAATAGACACAAAAGATAGGCACAACATGCAGGAGTAACACAGCGGGTCAGGCAGCATCTCTGGAGAAAAGGAATAATGACTTTTCAAGTCGAAACCCTTCTTCAGACTGAGAATCAGGGGGAAGGGAAACTACAGGTAGGAAAATGTTCAGAACAAATCAGAACCGACACCGATGACGAATGGCGATCCTGACACCCTACATACTGATTTACTGTACAACATTTTTCAGACGTGAAAAGTCACTCTTTGAATTTAGGCCACCTAACGCCTTCATGATGCAGTTACATCTGCTCTATAAATTGTGCAGCATGGTAGAAAATCAACAACATTCAAGATAGAGGAGCTATCAATCTTCCTCTATCATTTCTCCACTGTCAACTTAGTGAAACCTCCTTTACTTGGCATATTCTTACCTGGTTTCAGAAACATCTGTCATGGCTTGCCCATTTGCTCCTCTGTAATTGTTAACTTTAATTCATCACAGGGCCTATCCTTGGCATCTTATTTCTCATCTGTCAGCCATACCTGGGCAACACCACAGCCCCAATTTCTACATGTATATTGACATGGATTCCAATTCCACCTTTTTTGTTCCACTAAATTTTAGGTTTACAAGGTTAATTCCTGGGATGGCAGGACTGTCATATGCTGAGAGAATGGAGCGGCTGGGCTTGTATACTCAGGAGTTTAGAAGGATGAGAGGGGATTTTATTGTAACATATTAGATTATTAACGGTTTGGACACGCTAGAGGCAGGAAACATGTTCCCGATGTTGGGGGAGTCCATAACAAGGGGCCACAGTTTAAGAATAAAGATAGCGGAGTCAGGGGATATGGGGAGAAGGCAGGAACGGGGTACTGATTGGGGATGATCAGCCATGATCACATTAACTGCCGGTGCTGGCTCAAAGGGCCGAATGGCATATTCCCACACCTATTATCTATTAAAAGATGCCTGGCCCAATAGGTATTCAGCAATTTGTTACTTCTGATTTCCAGTACTTGCGCTAATCAGAATTTAAACCTTTTTTAACTGCATTTTTGGGATAAGCAATCACAAATTTGGATTTTGGCAAGGTTGTTTCTTGAGCTTCATTTGATTGAATAATTAATCTCAAATCTTTGTTTGCTGCAAAAAAAATTGGTGCCCTAATCTTATATCAACATAGAATCAACATATATCAATCACAGAAAAATATACATTTGATGCAGGCTATTTAGCCCATTGCATCCATGCTATTCAGACAAGAGATACAGATCCAAAACCCTGTAGCTCACAGTATTTCAGATTCCTATCCAAATGGCTTCTGTTGCTACCACTCTTCTAAGCAGCGAGTTACAACTTTTATCCTCTAACCCTTCCGTGCCAAATCCTTCCACTAATTACTTTAAATCTATGCTTCCTGAATTTTGACCTGCTAAAATAGCTTTCCTATGTGCTTATTTTACCTTGCAATTGTATGAACCTCAAGCAGACTCCTCAAAGAAACAACCCCAACCTATCCAAATTAAGCTAAAATGTTCTACTTCTGGCAATATTTTCAAATGATCCTCTGCACCCTCACAGATCTTTCCTATAATCTAGTGATTACAGCAAACCACAGTACTTAAACTAAGGCCCAACAATTGTATAAAGTTCTGTAACAAACTCTTGCATTCTTTGCCTCAGCTAATTAAAGGAAGCAATCCTTAAGTCGTTTAACCTGATCAATGTGTCCTGCTACTGTTACATTTTGGTAGAGTGTTCCTGCTACCATTAAGTTTTTGCAGGTCAGTAGAGACCTTCATGCTCTGCACATCTTTTGCGTGTTTCAGTGAACAAATTATCAATGGCTTGCAGCTCTGCTTCAAAATCGACAGATGCAAGTACCATCTCCATACCGTAGTTAAGGAGTTTGGTGAGAAAGATCAAGAGATAACACCTGGGCCAAAATACATGGTCTAGTGGGCAGTATAGGTCAATACATTCTCATTTCCAGTGCCCTCCATAATGTTTGGGACTAAGACCCATCATTTATTTATTTGCCTCTGTACTCCACAATTTGAGATTTGTAATAGAAAATAAATCACGTGACTAGTGCACATTGTCAGATTTTAAGAAAGGCTATTTTTATACATCTTTGTTTCACCATGTAGAAATTATAGCAGTGTTTATACATATCATGGCACCATAATGTTTGGGATGTCACGTAAATGAAAGTAGTAATGTTTAGTACTTTGTTGCATATCCTTTGCATGCAATGACTGCTTGAAGTCTGCGATTCATGGACATCACCAGTAGCTGGGTGTCTTCTCTGATGATGCTCTGCCAGGCCTGTATTGCAGCCATCTTTAGCTTATGCTTGTTTTGGGGGCTAGATCTCTTCAGTTTTCTCTTCAGCATATAAAAGACATGCTCAACTGGGTTCAGATCAGGTGATTGACTTGACCACTCGAAAATTGACCATTTTTATTTCAAAGCTTTCATTATTTCAAAGACGTTTCCTTAATTATGGCCTGATAACGGCGAAAAAACTAATACTCAAATTTTGGAAACATACATCTATCCCTACTCTTAAAATGTGGAGTAAAAACATGTCTGAGACGCTACATCTTGAAAATATGGGCCTTGTCCTAGCAGAAAAACCAGAGCATTTATCGAAGACATGGACACCATTCATTGATTCATTACAAGGATAGTATGGTACAACACATTTTTGGAGTTAAATCAAATTACGGGTTGGGTGATGGGTGGGAAGGGATGCCAGGCAGGTATATCATCACTTTTTTTTCTCTTTCTTTTTTGTCTTTTTATTTCTCTATTCCTTTCTTATTTATTTTTACTTACTCACTCTTTGGCTACACCACTTTGGTAGGGGGGGGGGGGGGGGGGGGGGGGGGGGGGGGGGGGGGGGGGGGGGCGGGAGGAGGGGGATTCTTGGGGGGGGATAAAAGCTACCTTAAATTTAGTTGCGTCTGGTTGGTACCTATGGTAGGGTGAAGACTATTCCATGCTTTAATTGTGCGGGGGAACTCCATGGAGCAGCCAGCATCTCTGAATAGAAAAAATTGGGTGACGTTTTGGGTAGCAACCCTTCTTTACATTTCCTCTGGTTTTAGTGTTTTTAGTTAAATTTAAAGATACAGCGTGGAAACAGGCCCTTCGGCCCATGCCGACCACCGATAACCCGTACTCTAGTTCTATCCAACACATCAGCGACGTAAGTCAAGAGTGTTTTATTCTCTCACGTCCCAGTTAGAACAATGAAAACCTTACTTGCAGCAGCACAACAGAATATGTAAACATAGTACTCTGTAAACAATGTTATAAACGAGAAAACAAAACTCCATACAGACAGCACCCATTTTCAGGATCAATTCCAGGTCTCTGGCAATTTTAGGCAGCCAATTTATGGCCAATGTACTGCCCCAATAGCCTTGAACTGAATTAAAACATACAGTAGCTAGCTGTAAAGGGGGACATAGCGTCACTTAGAGATTTAAGACTGAAAATGGATAGTTTCTTTTTTTTAGTAACCAAAGTTATCAACGTATAATTTTTTTGTGTGTTGGAAAATAAAATATAGTGGCACAGCTGATAGACTTGCTGCCTCACACGCCAGAGATCTGTGTTCGATCCTGTTCTCAGGCACTGTCTGTGTTGAATTTGCACATTCTCCCTGCAAGCGTGTGGGTTTCCTCCCACATCCCAAAGACGCATTGGCTTTGTAGGTTAACTTGGCTCTGTAAAATTGCCCCTAATGTGCAGGGAGTGGGTGAGGAAAGTGGGATAACAGAACTTGTGTGAATGGGTAGACAAAAATGTTGGAGAAACTCAGCAGGTGAGGCAGCATCCATGGATCGAAGGAAATAGGCAACGTTTCGGGTCGAGACCCTTCTTCAGACTGATGTCGGGAGTGGTGGGGAGCGAGAAAAAGAAAGGAAGAAGCGGAGACGGTAGGCTGTGGGAGAGCTGGGAATGGGAGGGGAAGGAGGGAGAAAGCAGGGACTACCTGAAATTGGAGAAGCCAATGTTCATACCGCTGGGGTGTAAACTACCTAAGTAAAATATGAGGTGCTGTTCCTCCAATTTGCGGTGGGCCTCACTCTGGCCATGGAGGAAGCCCAGGACAGGAAGGTCGGATTCGGAATGGGAGGGGAAGTTGAAGTGCTGAGCCACCGGGAGATCAGGTTGGTTATTGCGAACTGAGTGGAGGTGTTGTGCGAAGCGATCGCCAAGCCGGCGCTTGGTCTCAGCGAGGTTGATCATACGCTGAATAACCATATTTTTGTTTGGAAGTTGAAAGAGATAATAGAAATTGCATTCATTGCAATGTGTAAAAAGAGATGAGATACTGCATTGTAATTTTTCTGCATGTCATTGTGGTATATATCATGTCTTTATTGGTGAATATGTTTAGTTTGTGATTTTATTTGAAGCAGAAATAATATGTGAATGCTTCATTGACCATAATTCTGGCTGTTAACTACGCACTTCGTCCGAGCACATTATCGCACGCGTCATGCAAGCCATCTTAAATGACCACCTAAACTGTGATTTGGCAACCTAAAAAGCTGCCGAGGTTGCCCGGCTGGCAACAGGGAAAAAAAGTTAAGTGAGAGCTCTGCATCCACTGTGTAGGTCCTGCCCATGTTAGACTTCCCAAAATGCAACACCTCACATTTCTCTGTATTAAATTCTATTAACCATTCCTCAGCCCACCTGACCAATCAATCAAGATCCTGCTGCAATTTTTCACAACCATTTTCACTATCTGCAAAACCACCCACATTTGTATCATCTGCAAACTTGCTAAACTTGCCGTGTATGTTCACATCCAAATCATTGATATAAATGACATACAGCAATGGGCCAGCACCGAATCCTGAGGCACACAACTAGTCACAGGACTCCAGTCCGAGAAGCAACCTTCCACCATCACCTTGTTTCCTTCCATGAATCCAATTTTTGATCCATTCAGCTATTTTTGAGGATGTAACTAGTAGAGTGGATAAGGGAGAACCAGTGGATGTGTTATATCTGGACTTTCAGAAGGCATTCGACAAGGTCCCACATAAGAGATTAGTATACAAACTTAAAGCACACGGTATTGGGGGTTCAGTATTGATGTGGCTAGAGAACTGGTTGGCAGACAGGAAGCAAAGAGTAGGAGTGAACGGGTCCTTTTCACAATGGCAGGCAGTGACTAGTGGGGTACCGCAAGGCTCAGTTCTGGGACCCCAGCTATTTACGATATATATTACAATACAATACAATACAATTTATTTGTCACTTGAACCTCATAGAGGCTCAAGTGAAATGTTGTTTCTGCAGTCATACATACAAGAAAAAAAAAGACCCAAGACACAACACAATTTACACAGACATCCATCACAGCGCATCTCCTCCTCGCTGTGATGGAAGGCAAAAAAACGTATCTCTCCCCTGCACTTCCCTCTCCCCCCGATGTCAGAGTCAAAGTCAGAGCCCAAGTCAGAGCCCCCGGCGGGCGACAACAATTGTCCCGCGGCCATTAACGCTGCGCCGGGTGCTGCAAGGCCGCGCTCCGGGTCTTGTTGTTGGAGCCCCGGGCGGGCGCTGGCAAAGTCCCGCAGCCGTTGAAGCCACGCCGGGCGATGATGTCAGGCCCCGCTCCAGGTCATCCTCGACCCCGCTTCTCGGACGGGAGAAGTCGCCGTTGCGGAAGCCCCGAAAAGCGGTCACCATTCAGATAATAATCTACTTTCCTGTTTTTGCCTTGTTAATGATTTGGACGAGGGAATTGAATGCAACATCTCCAAGTTTGCGGATGACACGAAGCTGGGGGGCAGTGTTAGCTGTGAGGAGGATGCTAGGAGGCTGCAAGGTGACTTGGATAGGCTGGGTGAGTGGGAAAATGCATGGCAGATGCTGTATAATGTGGATAAATGTGAGGTTATCCACTTTGGTGGCAAAAACAGGAAAGTAGATTATTATCTGAATGGTGGCCGATTAGGAAAGGGGGAGATGCAACGAGACCTGGGTGTCATGGTACACCAGTCATTAAAAGTAGGCATGCAGGTGCAGCAGGCAGTGAAGAAGGCGAATGGTATGTTAGCATTCATAGCAAAAGGATTTGAGTATAGGAGCAGGGAGGTTCTACTGCAGTTGTACAGGGTCTTGGTGAGACCACACCTGAGTATTGCGTACAGTTTTGGTCTCCTAATCTGAGGAAAGACATTCTTGCCATAGAGGGAGTACAGAGAAGGTTCACCAGACTGATTCCTGGGATGTCAGGACTTTCATATGAAGAAAGACTGGATAGACTCGGTTTGTACTCACTAGAATTTAGAAAATTGAGGGGGGATCTTATAGAAATTTACAAAATTCTTAAGGGGTTGGACAGGCTAGATGCAGGAAGATTGTTCCCGATGTTGGGGAAGTCCAGAACAAGGGGTCATAGTTTAAGGATAAGGGGGAAATCTTTTAGGACCGAGATGAGGAAAACTTTTTTCACACAGAGAGTGGAGAATCTCTGGAATTCTCTGCCGCAGAAGGTAGTTAAGGCCAGTTCATTGGCTATATTTAAGAGGGAGTTAGATGTGGCCCATGTGGCTAAAGGGATCAGGGGGTATGGAGAGAAGGCAGGAACAGGATACTGAGTTGGATGATTAGCTATGATCATATTGAATGGCGGTGCAGGCTCGAAGGGCCGAATGGCCTACTCCTGCACCTATTTTCTATGTTTCTATGTTTCTATCTCTCCTTGGATCCCATGCAAACTAACCTTCCAGAGCAGCCTACCATGTGAAACCTTGTCGAATGCTCTGGTGAAGTCCATATACACAACATCGACAGCTCTGCCCTCATCAACCTTTTTGGTCACATCTTTAAAAAACTCAGTTTTGTGAGACACAACCTCCCGTGTACAAACCCAATTTGACTATCCCTAATCAGTCAAAATGCCTGTATATCCCATCCCTCAGAATACTCTCTGGTAACTTTCCAAGTGCAGATGTTAAGCTCACTGGCCTATAATTCCCATCATTTTTCCTGTTGCCCTTCTTGAATAGAGGCATAACATTTGCCACCCTCCAGTTTTCCGGCACCTCTATTTAAAGACAAATTGTAAATTTCAACCAAGGCTCCCGCAATTTCGTCTCTGGTTTCCCACAATGTCCTCGGATATATCTGATCAGGCCCATGGGATTTGTCTACCTTCATACATGATAGAACCTTCAGCACCTCTTCGAACGTAACACTGACTGCTCTCAAGACACCTCCATTGACTGCCCAAAGTTCCTCTGTCCTCTTGTCTTTCTCCTCGGTAAATACACAATTCTGTACAAGTTATGGTTATCACTGAGTTACTGAGCTTCCTGCACTCCATCCACCATCTGCAATTTTAGGACATGGGTTTCTTCTGGATTTCTGCCTTGAGAGCTGCTTCTTTTCCTTCTAGTACTGGTGGAGGTTCCTATCAAAAAACATCTTGCGGTTGGTTCCCTATCCCAGGCTCCTCTCATCAAACCATTCCCGGTTCTTCTAGGTAGAGAATGTCTAATTATGGCAAACTTCAGGGCAATTTCTTTAGTCTTGAAACTTCATTTCATTTCATTTTTTTTGCAGACTCCAAAGGCTGGGGGTTGTCTGCGAAACACCGTATGAAAAGATTCATAAGGGTTTGCCATCAGCACCAGATATGAACCAGAACAATGAAATTCCCACTTGCTGCAGCTTTACAGGCATGCTAGATAACAATAATAAAAATACCATAAATTACTCTGAATAAACTGTGCAAAACCTGAAGCACAAATCGCAAACACACTACTGCAAAGTCCATAGTGGTTTAGTGCTGATGTAAGGTTGTGCAGAATGATGATTAATGTGAAGAAGCTGTTCTTGAATAAGGAGGTAATAATTCTCAAGTTTCTATGTCTGTGACCGGATTGTAGCAGCAAAACGAGAGCATGGCCAGGGTGATACGGGTCTTTGATTATATCAACTGTCTTCTTGAGATAGCACTTCCTGTAGATCTCTTCGATGGTCGAGATCAATTACGTTTGAGATAATGTCCACAACTTTCTGCATCCTCCTTTGTTCTTGAGTTTGAATTTCTGAACCAAGCTGTAATCAGTCAGTATGCTCTACACTGACTAAATGCCAAACCTCTTCAAACTTCTGAGGAAGTAGAGGCATCAGTGAGCTTTCTTTGCGATTGCATCAATGTGTGGGGCTTAAGACAGATCAGAAAAGTGTACGCTCATGAATTTGAAGCGGTTGACTCTCTCCACCGTGTCCTGCCAATCAAGACAGGTACGATGTCCCTCCGCTTTCCCTATCTGAAATCAACAGTTTCTTCGTCTTGCTAACATTGAGAGCAAGATTGCTGTTCTGGGGCCATTATCCAGACTGCTAATCTACCTCCTATACGCTGGCATATCATTACCCAATGTCAGTAGTATTGTTGACAAATTTAAAGATGGTGTTGGATCCATGTCTGGCTTCACAATCATAAATATAAGAGAGAATAGAGCTTGGGATTGAGCATGCTGAACATCAGCAAGGTGGTGTTGTCAATCCGCACTGACACTAGAGCTAACTCACATAGGAAGGAAAGGAGTGACAGGCATACGGCAATTTTTTTAATCTGCATGCAGAGATACCATTAACTGGAATATTATGACAATTATTTCTGTTAGTTGTGCAACAATCCTATTGAATTTTGTATTCTGTAGTGATCACTCCGCATTACCATTCAGATAATTTCTGTCTCCGCTAACAAAACCAAGTATGTATTCTTCGAGTGAAACTAAAGCAGTCAATGCCTTTTGTAAAATTGCTGCTGGCTCCAATGGAGAAATACACAAGAACTGTAAAAAATGATGCAATCTCTGGCTCAAGGCACAGCCTTTGTCTCAAAACCTTCAATCAATTCAGCTCTGTTCCTCGGGGCTACTCCCGAAATCCTGTCTCTCCATTTCTAAAATATCACCAAACTAAAATAATTTCAACATACTTCCAATTACATACAATGCTCTCCATCTTTTATTTATTTGCCTCTATACTCCACAATTTGAGATTTGTAATAGAAAAAAAAAAAAAATCACATGTGGTTAAAGTGCACATTGTCACATTTTATTAAAGGCCATTTTCATACATTTTGGTTTCACATTGTAGAAATTACAGCTGTGTTTATACCCCCATTTCAGGGCACCATAATATTTGGGACACACGACTTCATAGGTGTTTGGAATTGCTCTGGTGTGTTTAAATGCCTCCTTAATGCAGGTATAAGAGAGCTCTCAGCACCTGGTCTTTCCTCCAGTCTTTCCATCATCTTTGGAAATTTTTATTGCTGTTTATTAACACGAGGACCAAAGTTGTGCCAATGAAAGTCAAAGAAACCAATATGAGACTGAGAAACAAGAATAATACTGTTAGAGACATTAGCCAAACCATAGGCTTACCAAAATCAACTGTTTGGAACATCATTAAGAAAAAAAAGAGCACTGGTGAGCTTGCTAATCGCAAAGGGACTGGCAGGCCAAGGAAGACCTCCACAGCTGATGACAGACAAATTCTCTCTATAATAAAGAAAAAAACCCAAACACCTGTCCGACATCAGAAACACTCTTCAGGAGTGGATTTGTCAATGACCACTGTCCACAGAAGATTTCATGAACAGAAATACAGAGGCTACACTGCAAGATGCAAACCACTGGTTTGCCACAAAAATAGGATGGCTGAGAAGTTTGCCAAGAAGCACTTAAAATAGCTACCACAGTTCTGGAAAAAGTTCTTGTGGACAGATGAGACGAAGATTAACATATCAGAGTGATGGCAAGGGCAAAGTATGGAGGAGAGAAGGAACTGCCCAAGATCCAAAGCACACAACCTCATCTGTAAAACACAGTCGTAGGGGTGTGTTGGCCTGTGCATGTATGGCTGCTGAAGGTACTGGCTCACTTATCTTCGTTGATGATAGAACTGCTGATGGTAGAAGCATAATGAATTCTGAAGTGTATAGACATTCTATCTGCTCAAGTTCAAACAAATGCCTCAAAACTCATTAGCCTGCGGTTCATTCTCCAGCAAGACAATGATCCCAAACGTACTACTAAAGCAACAAAGTTTTTCAAAGCTAAAAAATAGTCAATTCTTGAGTGGCCAAGTCAATCACCTGATCTGAACCCAATTGAGCATGCTTTTTTATATGCTGAAGAGAAAACTGAAGAGGACTAGCCCCCAAAACAAGCATAAGCTAAAGATGGCTGCAATACAGGCCTGGCAGAGCATTACCAGAGAAGACACCCAGCAACTGGTGATGTCCATGAATCGCAGACTTCAAGCAGTCATTGTAGGCAACGGATATGCAACAAAATACTAAACACGGCTACTTTCATTTACATGACATTGCTGCATTCCAAACATTATGGTGGCCTGAAATGGGGGGGACTATGTATAAACACTGCTGTAATTTCTACATGGCGAAACCAAAATGTATAAAAAATACCCTTAATAAAATCTGACAATGTGCACTATAACCACGTGATTTTTTTCTATTACAAATCACAAATTGTGGAGTACAGAGGTAAATAAATAAATGATGGGTCTTTGTCCCAAACATTATGGATGGCATTGTATCTTCTTGTCTAATCTTATGCTTCCATTCTTTAAAAAAAATTATTACCGTCATGCACTGGTCATACCTATATTGACATATTTCCTCAGCAACATAAGTAACAGTACAATGTATCAAACGATGTATCCATTGCCTTATTCATTGCCTTATTCATTTGTTTTCAAAAGTAGTGAATGACAGTTCCACAGTAGCCTCTTTCTTAAAAATAGACAGACAAGTACAACCATCAATACATCAATAGTCATGAGTTGTAAGTTTTATTGCATTGAATCGAATTTTTCATCTCAAAATTACAATTATCCTCAATTATTTAGGATTCTGACAATAAACGTTATTTGGTGATGGATTTTTTTAAAACTTCTATTTGTACCAAAATGGCATTAAATCTAAAAGTAAAAAGAGCCAAGGATAATTTGAAAATGCCACGTATGGAAAGAAAATTACATGAATTTACTCAAGCAACAGTCTTTGCAATCTTGCTAAAAACTTATGCAGATTTACAACAATGTATTTATATAGATCCTTTAACGCGGTAATATCCAGAGCTTCACAGTATCAATATCAATTAAAAATTGATCAATCCACAAATGGGAATATTAGATTAAAATATTTGTCAAAGAGCTAGGCTTTAGGGGCATTTTAAAAGTGGGAAAGTCAGAGTCAGCTGCAGAGCATGGAAATAGACATTTCAAAATGATGCCGGCCAGTAAAAATGAGATAAGAAATTTCAAACATTTGAACCTCAGCAACTGAAGGCATGAGGCTTTGTAATTAAGGGAAGAATAATTAATTGAGGGATAATATAATTGCAATAGTTGGAGGAGAGAAGATATTTCAAAAGGATTTACAGAACTGACACAATTAGCTGAAACATGGGAAAATAAAAATTCCAACATGAAATTGAAGAGGACTATGAAAACAAGAACATCGACTTTCAAATGGAACTAATGCTTAACCAGAAGTCAATGTGGGTCAGCAAAGGCAAGGATAATAAGGATAATGGGTGAACCGGACTTCGTGCGCATGAAAATCATCCGTGGAGCTTCGGAGTATCTTCAAATTTACAAAGGTAGGCTGAGTGAGGTTGACCAGGAGAGCACCAAATTAGATACAAAACCGTACAAATTCAGCAGGCAACTACATGCAGAGCAGATTTGGGTGGTTTTACAAGTTAAAATGGATTGCTCTGGTAACATTGTGGACTGGTGGACCAAGACACACCTCAAGATCCAATATAACAGACAAATTGCAGTGTAAACAAAGCAGCACAGTGGTAGAGTTGCTGCCTTACAGTGCCAGAGACGCGGGTTCGATCCTGGCTATGGGTACAGAGTTTGTACATTCTCCCCACGAGTTTTCCCAGGGTGTTCTGGTTTCCTTCCATGTTCCAAAAGATGTATAGGTTTGTAGGCTAATTGGTTTCGGTACAGATTGTAAATTGTTCCGTGTGTGTAGATTGGTGCTAGTAGTCGAGGATTACTGGTCAGCGTGGACTTGGTGGCCGGAGGGCCTGTTCAAATACAGTGTTACTAAACTAAACTAAGACTGGTTCAGGTTTAGATATTTGTCTAGGATATGAATGGAGTTGTTAGCTTATAGCTTGCATAGATACCCCCAATTATAGTTCTCAAAATGTAATTGCATCTAATCCGAGATGCTGGATTTAGAGACAAGAGTTGGCTTGAAAGGGGATAGTGGTGCAGAGTTGAGTGTAGTCAATAATTACATTTTCAATTGACATAGCAATAATGAAATGCCTAGAGCCATCGAGAATGATATGGGCTCATCCATGCCAGTCAAGTTTTAGATCAAAGAACTGTTTGGTTATCACTCCATGTGTCTCTACACTGCTTAAATAGTAGCCAACTAATCTTTTACTGATAATAGGCTTATAATAATGCTGCAATCAAAAGTGGAAAATACTATTTCAGATTGATCAGTATTTTTGCAGAAGGTATTCTGTGAAGTTTGACAACACATGATTAAAGATCCTATGATGATCGTGATCTTGATATCCTGATCCTATCCTATGTAATGTCATTGAATTTAACAAGTCAAATCAGTCTTCTTCTTGAGTATGGCGTGCACAGCCTAAAGTTGTAGGACAACTTGTTCTATTTGATCTTATTTGATTGTGCACACCGGTTTGATTGCATTCGTCGAAACAGGGCAGACCATGTGAAGGTTGCAATCTTCCACCCAATCAAATCAGTCCAACAGGGGAGAGTACAAAATTGTTTAATAAGCAAACTGAACATTTCAGCGACATTCGCTATCAGTGCTGTTCTGTGCCATTACCTGTCTTATCACATTTCCAGCTTTATTCTTCAAATATCTAATTGAGGACCAGGAAGCAAAAAATGGGAATAAAGATGAAATTAACATTAACAAGCCTAATATTCCAAATTTTTGAAGTTGATATTTCCTGGATACATCTTATTTACAGTCAAGACCATAAAAATTGCTTAACTTTATGATTAATTTCCTCCACATTCATAATTGAAAATACAGCCAATAGAATTATTTTCCCTTTCTAATTGAGAAAAATCTTACGAATTTGGTAGTTTTATCATACATATTCCATGTTTCAGTTATCACAAGGTCAAGCAGACATTACTGTTCGAACTTGGTGCATCTTTTTAATGTTGAATGCAGTCCTTTTTTTGCCAAGATTCAGGAATTTGTATAAAAGTTATCAACAGTTTAATATTTACAAAGGGTAGAAGCAAGTCATAAAATATAGCAACACATGAATTGTGATTAATTTTGTTAGCAAAGACACACACACACACACACACACAGAATTCCAGAAATTGATTACTTTGGGAAAAACTTATTTTTCTCATATTTCTTGCCACTGCCTCTTATCAAAAGCTTTAAAATCTCTGCCCCCAGCCACTGATCAATAATTAATGAGACCAGGCTTCACCGTATTTAATGCAGTCATAATCTTTAGCATCCTATCAGACCTCCTCTCTATCTTCTTTGCTCCAAGGAAACCACCAGCTGCTTTTCTAAATACACAGAATGGTACTTTACCGTCACATGTATCTAAGAAAAATAATTTTTGTATACAGTTCAGTACCAGTATCATTGTACATAAGCACTTAGATAAGCATTTCAGATACAGTAAAAGTGTATAGTAGTAGTATACTGAGACAGTATACAGAATAGTCAGATTTGGCGCTATTTTCAAGTCTCAGTTGTTCTAAGTGCAGAATTCTTGACCTGCCATGAAGGCCCGTTGTCCTGGCAGTGTTGCAGAAATTGACCTGGTCAAGCGCAGCTGTTGGTGTCCTCCATTACTGCTCCACTGCTCCGTGCCATTGCAGGTCGCCGAGCCCCAGGCTGGTGCAGGGCCTCCAGCAGCCGTCCAGGCAATGCACTGCCTCCCTTTGCCAGTCTGCTTTCCAGCTCTCCAACAGACTCCCTCCTCACTGGGTGCGCAAGCGAGGCCATCTGTCAGGTATTGGTCATGGCACGTCGGGGACAAACTTCTGCCGTGAAGAGTTGATGAGCCGTGCTCCTCTCAACCGCCGTCTCCGACTCCCTCCTCTTGAGTACTTCGGGGGACGAGCAGGGCCTGGACGCAGCTGCCTCCTTGGTCTAACGGGTGGGTTCCCGGTCCATGGTGCGGGTCCCCAGTCCGCAGCGGGCGAGCCAGCTTGCCAAGAATCTCCCAGAGTGACTCAGCAGGTTGGGCATCATCTCTGAACAATATGGATGGGTGAGATTTCGGGGTGGACCCTTCCTCATATTGTTTGCAGGGGAGCGGGAAAGTAAGCCAGACGAGGGGAGGGGAAATGATGGAGTATGGCAATAATAGGGAAGGTTTTTTATTCCCCCATAGGCAGATTATTGGACAAAGGCCAGGGATGAAAAAACAGGTGCGAGCTCAAAAGGATAGAGTTGTGAATTGAGAAACTTGAGGATGGAAAAGTTGCAAATTGGGAAGCAAGTGGAGGGAGAGGGGAGAGACCGGTAAAAGGTCAGCTAGGTTTCAGGTGAGGATAGTTGGTGAGGGTGGCTTGGGAGAGAAAGGGGCTGTTCGTGTGTTGATTACATAAAATTGGAGAATTCAAAGTGCATACTGATGGGTTGCCAGCTGCCCAACCAGACTACGAAGTGCTATTCCTCTCCTTTGCTTGTGGCCTCACTCTGGCAATCCATGCAGCCCAGAGAATAAAGATCAATATGGGAATGTGAAGGGGAGTTGAAATGGTTAGCAACCTGGAGATCCACTAGGCCTTGGTGGTCCGAGCGCACGTGTTCGGCAAAATGGTCACCAAGTCTATACTTGGTCGCGCCAATGTATAGAAAGTCACATTGGGAACACCAGTTGCAGTAAATGAGGTTAGAGGTGGTGCACATGAACCTCTGTCTCAACTGGAAGGACTACTGGGGTCCCTGGAGGGAGGCAAGGGAGGAGATATAGGGACAGGTATTATATTTCCAGTGGTTTCCTCCTAGGGAGGAGGAGTTTTGGGTGGAAGGGATAAGTGATGAGTAGCTTTTCTATTCCGTTTATAAATGGAAGTCCCCATTCTTTGTCTACTTTTCATCTCTAGTCTTTGACCACCCATTTGTGGTTGGGCAGCTGGATAGAGCTGCTGCCTCACAGCACCAGGGATCCAGGTTTGATCCTGACCTCAGGTGCTGTCTGTGAGGAGTTTGCATGTTCTCCCTGTGGCCATGTGAGTTTCCTCTGGGTGCTCTGGCTTCCTCCTGCATTGCAAAGACACGCATGTTTGTAAATTAATTGGCATCTGCAACTTGCCCCTAGTGCGCAGGAAAGTGGATAACATGGAACTAGCCTGAACAAACATAATGGTTGGTGCAGATTAATACTGCACCTTTCAATCAATCAATCTGCCAATCAAAGTCCCCTACCAATTTCCTCCTATCAATTGCCCTGCCTCCACCTCTTTTCCAGCTTTCTCACCCATATTACTATCAGTCTGAATGATCCGGTCTTGAAAAGTCACCCATCGATTCATTCCACAGATGCTGACTTGCTGAGTTACTCCAGCACTTTGTTGTATGCAAGATTCCAGCACCTTGACATATTCCCTGTCACCATACTAGCAAACCTTTTTTGCGCCAACTCTAGGGTTTTCAAATACTTCCTAAAATAAGGTGATCAAAATTTAACACAATAATCCAGTTTTCACCTAATGTTTATTTTGTACATGTTCAATATTTCTATCTTATGTTTTACTAACAAGCCTTTCCATTTTTAAGAGCTTCTTCATGTGTCCTGCCTCTTCAGTTCCTGCAGATATTGAGAACTGCCTCATTAAGTCTATATGGTTAATCTTTATTCTTTCTTCCATAGAATATCACCTTGCACTTCGCATCTTAAATTTCATTTCTTGCACATCTCTCCAATGTTCATTTGCAGTCCTTAACTACCCATTTTACCATTTACTACACAACCAAGTTTTTTTTTTTTTTTTAATGCAAATCCAATTTTAATCCCAATTCCAATTTTCCAATCAGCAAATTGGAAAATGTAATCTTGAATCTACATTATCGTGTTCAATTTCCAAGTGTATTTTTCAACAGGTTAACAAAGAAACATGTCAAGGGAAGTCACAATAGATGATAGCAAAAAAAGAGCTGTGGAAGAATTCAGTGGGTCAGGCAGCATCTGTGGAGGCAAATTGATAGTCAATGTTTTGGGTCAAGATGCTTTAGCTTGACTGAAAAAGCTCTGGGGTATTAGCCAACATAAAGATGTGGGGGGTGGGGCAAAAGCTAGTAGGCAATATGAGGGGCTGGTTAACAAGGGAACAGTGGAGATAGTGACAGAAAACATGGAATGGAAGAACATTCATAGGTTCATAGGTCAGTTTATTGTCACGTGTACCAATTAAGGTACAGTGAAACTCCAAATATAAATAAGTTTCTATTCAAATATTTAGTATTAGGTCAGAGAAACATGGGGATTAGGTGACGAAGATCCAGAAGGTCGTGGAAAGTTAAAATGTTTGAGAATCTGACCTGAAATATTAAACTTTTGCAGAAAGACATTTAATAATAATAATAATAATATTTAATAATATTTATTTATATAGCACTTTTAAACAAAATCACTTTGAACCAAAGTGCTTTACAGAGATTGATTAAACTAATTGAATAGATTAAATGTCAATAAATCCATACAAAATAAAAAAGAAAAAGAAAAAAGACACAGAACAGTACACTATAGAAATCAACAAGAAACGTCCCCCCACAGCAGAATTCACTGTGAGGGAAGGCACTAAAAATATATAGAAATGTAATCAAATGAAACCAAGAACCCTGTGTTGAGGTCAGAGATTTTGCTGCTCAAATCTATTCAGCTAAGAGTGATACATTTACCCGTGTTCTCTTTAAAGATTATAAATGACAAACAGTATTTTAATATGATTTATGGTAAAAGTCAAATTTTACTTTCAACTGCAAATTAAAAAAAAAAAAAAAAAAAAATACGATCTGAACAATGTGAAAGATCAAAGCCTGCCAGCTACAAAAGGAAAAATCTAAATCAGAAGAGTTAAAAAAAAAACCTACAAAAAAAGTAAACAAAGATAATGAAAAACTGAAGAGACAATTTAAAGACGAATGTTGTTGTAAACCACTTTCCACAGGCAAAGTTCGATCAACTAGCTTCTATCCTAATCTGCAGGTCGGATCATGAGCATAATAGTGATAAGTACAGTGACGTCAACACAAAGCCACCTGGATCTAGATAGGATAGCAAAACTGATACTGATGAAGAACCATCCCTTACGCGAGTTGCTCTGCCGGAGCAAGAGAAAAGAAAGATTTTTTTAAAAGAACAAAAACCTGGATGAAGGCTCATCCTCTAACACCAAGCATGCTATCACATGTCCCGGCTGATATGGATAAAATCCATAAATGGTCCAAATAATTCCCACACCGTAAGAAAGGAGGAATTGAAACATAGGATCTGCTTAAATCGGCTGAATGGTATTTTTCAGCTATATCTGCAGGATGGGGTCCACATTTGATTGTTTCTGGTCCAGAGGGGAGAAGAGCGCCGAATAGAGGCGAGCGTTCTGACAACCTAGGTGAAAACTAACAGAAACTCCTCGATTACCTAAATTCTCAGAGCCAAAGTTAGTCTCGATAAAGCCCCAATTGTACAAAAAAAGTTGTTTACCTGGGACTGAAGATCTCCCAGGGAAAGAGAGAACTCGGGATAGGACTGCAGCCATTCAAGCTGATAAACACCCACTAGTCTCTGAAACCTTAGATTCTCCTGGGCTTATGCAACTTCAATCGACAATGGATTGATACATGTACCCAATTGTCACAGCCCATAAATGTCTTTGAAAGAGAAATGAACATCAGGAGAAAACATTCCCCTTACTGGACAGCAGAAAGCATTTGCTTCCCTTGCAGAAGTCCTCTGCTCTGAGCCTGCTCTTAGAATTCCTGATAATACGTTTTACCTTGTTCACCCACAAGAAAGACAGATATATGGAGATTAGCAAAGACCCATTGGCTACTATTCCACTAAGTTGGAAAACATTGCATTGGGATGGGGGAAGTTGAGCTGTTGAAACTGCTTGTCACGTCATCATGGTTACCGCAGGTCTAGAACTGGACCAGAAATTAACTGTTAAATGTCAAACCTCCACATTGTCTGTGCCAATCCAGTCAATCATTCGACTATGCTCCTACTTGCCAAGGAGCAAAAAGGATGCAGGTTGGGGGAGGAAATTATTATGCCAAAATCTTGGAAGAAATGGAAGAATCTGCAGACTCCTGAACTCATTACCTAGGATATGTAATGCCCCATTATCAATAGCTCTAGGACTAGCGTAACGCATGAAACTTATAGTAAGGACTATTTAACTAAACATTATCAGGAGGTAATGACATGGTCACAGGTACCCTTCATTGTCTCACATAGCATTAGGGATTGAGGGAGAATTGTGAGTTTATTGCCAATATGAGACTGCAAGTAATTTGGGGTGTACAAGACTGCAGTGTTGGTTCAAATCGGCTGACTCCAGTTCTAAGAAATGGAAGGAACTCTCATATCAGGGGAGTGGCAATAGGTTAGTAAATGTCAGGGAGCTAGATCAATCAGAAAAGACAATTTCAAAAAGTGATAGGGAACTAATAGAAAGAATGGAGAGTTAACATTCAGGGAGCAGAATAACTAGATTCAAGATTCAAGAGAGTTTATTGTCATGTGTCCCTGATAGGACAATGAAATTCTTGCTTTGCCTCATCGGGAGGAGCCATCTTGAGGAACGGCTGCTAACTAGCAGCCGTCCGTTTTAACTCACTTTTTTTGGGAGTTTTAGTAAGTCCTGTCCTTTGACTGTTGGAGAATGGACTTTTTAATGTGGGGGGAAGGAGGTAATTATACTTCTAGGTCCCTACCTGGTCGGTGAGGTAGCTTTTTCTCCAGGCTGCCCCGTCGACCCGTCCTCGTGGCCTACCAGCGGGTGTGGAGCGCCGTTTCCTGGCGGGGACCGCCCAGCACCTCGGCTTCGATGGCGGCACAGCGCTGGGGCGCTATCGCGGAGCGGGCGATGCCTTGCCTGGGTCGCCGCGCTGGAGCTCCGGTGAGCTGTGACCACCGAGATCAACACCTCCGGGCTGCGGATCTGCGGAGCGGGCGGCGCCGACTATAACATCGGGAGCCTGGGAGCTCCAAACCGGTGCGGCCTTGTCGGCTTCGGAAGCCGCGGTCCCCAGCTAGGAAGGGGCCGTTCCAGGTGGCCCAGCCGCTGCGAGGACTCTCCCGACGCCGGGGCAACACCACCCGGTGAGAACGGCCAGGAACATCGGGCCTCCGTAGAGGCAATTGCGGTGGCCTCAATAGGCCTGACTTTGGGTGAACTGGGGATGGGGACTGGACATTGTGCCTTCCCCCACAGTGGTATCCATTGTAGGGGGATGATTTTTTTGTCTGTAAGTAAACATGTTAGTCTGTGTCCAAGATGGCTGTCGGAAGGGAGAGTGGACGCTGGCGCGCTTTAGCTGCCGCTGCTCTCTCTTCGCATTGTGTTTTTGATTTCTTTTGTCTTTGGATTGAATTCTGTTTTTAATTTGTGTTTCTGTGATGTCTTTATTATTTATTTTATTCCGATGATATGTTTTATTATCCCTGTAAGGTGCCCTTGAGATTTCTGAAAGACGCCCAAAAATAAAATTTATTATTATTATTATTAGCACAACAGAACACAGTAGACATTGACTACAAAACAGATCAGTGTGTCCATATACCATTATATAAATATATACACGCATGAATAAATAAACTGATAAGGTGCAAATAATAGATAATGGGCTATTAATGTTCAGAGTTTTGTCCGAGCCAAGTTTAATAGCCTGATGCCTATGGGGAAGTAGCTATTCCTGAACCTGGTTGTTGCAGTCTTCAGGCTCCTGTACCTTCTACCTGAAGGTAGCAGGGAGATGAGTGTGTGGCCAGGATGGTGTGGGTCCTTGATGATACTGCCAGCCTTTTTGAGGCAGCGACTGCGATAGATCTCCTCAATGGAAGGGAGGTCAGAGCCGATGATGGACTGGGCAGTGTTTACTACTTTTTGTAGTCTATTCCTCTCCAGGGCGCCCAAATTGTCAAACCAAGCCACGATGCAACCGGTCAGCATGCTCTCTACTATGCACCTGTAGAAGTTAGAGAGAGTCCTCCTTGACAAACCGACTCTCCGTAATCTTCTCAGGAAGTAGAGGCGCTGATGTACTTTTTAATAATTGCATCAGTGTTCTCGGACCAGGAAATATCTTCAGAGATGTGCACGCCCAGGAATTTGAAGCTCTTGACCCTTTCAACCATCGACCCGTTGATATAAACGGGACTGTGGGTCCTCATCATACCTCTTCCAAAGTCCACAATCAGTTCCTTGGTTTTGCTGGTGTTGAGGGCCAGGTTATTGTGCTGGCACCATATAGACAGTCGCTCGATCTCTCTTCTATACTCCGACTCATCCCCATCAGTGATACGTCCCTCAACAGTGGTGTCGTCAGCGAACTTGATGGAGTTCGCACTGCGCCTGGCTACGCAGTCATGAGTATAGAGTGAGTACAGCAGGGCGCTGAGCACGCAGCCTTGAGGTGCTCCCGTGCCGATTGTTATCAAGTCTGACACATTTCCACCAATACGAACAAACTGCGGTCTGTAAATGAGGAAGTAGAGGCTTCAATTGCAGAGGGATGCGCAGGGACCCAGTTCTGCGAGTTTGGTAACCAGCTTGGAGGGGCCAACCGGTAAAAAAAAAAGGCAAAAACTGCTGGAGTAACTCAGCAAGTTCTCTTCCTCAACAATCAATCTGAACAAGGGTCCTGACCTGAAGTATCACCTATCCCTAATATAGCCACAAAATGGTGAAGCAACTCAGCGGGACAGACATCACCTCTGGAGTGAGGGAATGGGTGACGTTTCTGGTCAAAACCCAGTCACCTATCCCAGTTCTCCAGAGATGCTTCCTGAGCTGCTGGTATAGTGATATTGCTTAAATCATAAAAAATCGAAAGTGATATTGCTTTAATCATAAGAAATCAAGATGGAATTGCACAGAACTGAGGTTTTAGGAAACAGGACAATGGTGTAAACCTAAAAACATGGAAGGAATTAACATACAATGGAGCAAAACTGCAAAATACAGAATAAGGCCTAGCCTAATTAGACCTCTGCTGCCATCTTGTGTCTGTGTTCTTTGTTGAATTATAGCACCAAAACCAGTATGACAGAGAAACATTTGCAACCATCTGCTAACCCCAGGCAAAACGGATGTGGTAAATCAAAGATAACTTTTAAAATGATATCCACTGACATATCCTAAATCAGATGTTTTCAAATATGTTTTGAGATAGAATGTTACAATTCACTCAGCATTTACAATATGGGTGTGCTTCCAGTTCAACCCTGAATTTTAAGCAGGAAAATGTATATTAGTTGGCAATAAATATAAATATGCTGTAAAATGACCTTAATACCTCTTAATCAGCTGGACAGAAACAAATTTTAATTTTCAGAAAGCATTTTTAGTTGGGCTAAACAGGCGTTTCAATAATTCTTGGTCTTGTGTCTAGAATTATCCTGGGGATGATTTGGTTAATGTATGAGCATTTGATAGCTCTATACCTGTACTTGTGAGAGTTTAGACGGCGAGGTTGGGGGGGGGGGGGGGGGGGGGGGGGGGGGGGGGGGTCCCCATTGAAACCTACTGACTAATTAAAGGCCTATTAGTGTATTAGAACATGGTGATTAAATAATACAATTTTATGCAATACATATTTTGCTGCTGGAAATAAGTATCATATTGGTCAAAAGAAAATCAATTTAAAACAGATTAAACCATAAGTATAAGAGATATACAGGATAATAGTTATTTATCAGACCATTTTTAATCTTCACATTCCTTTGGATCCATCTTATCTGCACTGGCATGGTTTGTGTTGGTCTTTTTGGCACCACTGTCCAAACGAGAGATCTGCCAAGTAGGCAGACTGAGTGCAAGAAGCCTCCTCACCTTTATCCACCCAATACTTGCCAGGCTTTGTCCTGCCCCTCCTCTCCACCACAATCAGTCTGAAGGGTCCCAACCTAAAACGATGCTTATGTTCTCCAGAGATGCTGCCTGACCCGATGAGTTGCTCTAGCACTGTCTCTTTTGTTGCAAACTGCAGTTCCTTTTTTCTTTAGGGAAAGTCAAGGTTCTTGCTCTCTGCATGGGTCTTCTTCAGAAAAATTGTGAGCCCCATCAAGAACTTTTCTATCTTTTTCCTCAGAACAATTCTACAATGCGTTAATGTTTGTCAACCTGAACATTCTACATTTTGTGTAAATGGGCAAGTCCAGACATTTCAATCTTCAAATGGCACGTCTAATTAGCACTAGCCTGTAAATCCCAAAATAACCTGTTTGGCACTCCCAAGCAAATTCAAATTATGGGAATCAACAAATCTCAACCTTCCACATTTAGTGGCCATTTTTCATTAACATTAACATTAATTTGTGGGCCCTCTCTCATTCTAGAACTCTGCAGAAATAATGAGGGGGTGGGGGGGGGGGGGGGAAGAAGAGGGGAGGGGGGGGGGGGAGGAAGAGAAGGAGTGGAGACACTTTTAACAAGTCAAACAACGTTTAATAAAGTTTAGCGAGCATTTAACCTACCGGTCGGTTTTCCTTGGTAATGAAAACTCCAAATGCCCGGTCAGCTAAGGAAATTGCATACGGCTGCCATCGACTGCCTGTAACTACATAGCGACCCCACTCTACTGCACTATGAATTAAAAAGAACCACGCCGACCAATTTTTACTCGCGGAAAATGTTTCAACATGCTGAAAAATGTTCTGCGAACTAGCTGAGGCCGCAAGTATTTGGGAACTTCCCACGAGCTTGAAGGAGAGTTCCAGTGACCTCATAGGACCTCCTAGGACCATATGTCGACCATGCTGCGAGTTGAGTCGAGGGCAAACTCTTCTAACCTCGCAGATTAGGTCGCCTCAGTGGGACAGCCCCTTAAGAAGCTTAGCAATATTGTGTAGAGACAACAATCTCTTTTTCAATGCCAACAAAGTGAAGGAGCTTGTTATCGAATTAAGAAAGGAAAGCAGGCATCATTCTACATCAATGGTGTTAAAGTGGTGGTCATTGAAAGCTTCAAGTTCCTAGGTGTAAATATGACCAACAATTTGTCCTGGTCCAACCACGTTAACTCTACGGCCAAGAAAGATCATCAATGTTTCTACGTCCTCAGAAGACTAAGGAAATTTGTCACATCTCCAAAGATTTTTTTTACCATGGCTTTAAAAGGCATTTGTGTATAGGAAATTACTATGAAGGTCAATGGCATTGCATAAGTGCAACTAGGATTGCGTACATAGAAAGATTTAACCAGTTAACAAATTTTCACTTTAACTTATTTTTCCTGATGACATTTGACTATTGAAGAGATCAAAAAAAACTCTTTCATAAAGGGATCATAAAAAACAAAATTGTTAAAAAAGTACATCTCAAAATAACCCACCTCTATAGATACCATACAGTGTCAACAAAAGCTGTGTTCAAGTCCTGGGTGAGGCGTAAATAAGACAACATTCTTACTCACACAATTCTACTATCACCTCTGCTATGCCACAATGTTCACAGTCAGAATTCCATAAAATAGTTGGATTGGATAATTGAGAAGTAGTAAAAAAGTCAATAATGCTAGCTTGCTATAATGTTTGACATGCTTTATTGCCAAACTAAATGTTGCATTTACCTCTAAATACACTTTAATGTTTATTTAGAGGGGAGCAGGCACCTTTATCACACAAGCACAGCTGATTATTTATTATTTATTTTGAAAGCTAGATAAAATTGTTAACATCAGATTAATTAAGATTACTAAGCTTCAAACTTCATTACCATCTTAGTCTAAACAAAAACAACCGCAATCCCTCGCCACTTGCTAAAGTCGGATCAAGTACAAGCTAAATATAGCTTTAATAATTCAAAGCCAATTATACCAGCCCTGGGAACTCCCACACCTAAATACCATTATCTGCTGCATTGATTAATTTTATTTTATTTTATTTTATTATTTATTTCGAACAGAATAAAAGAATAAAAAGCAAATGTGAAACAGCATACAAACAACAAAACAAAAATATTTATAGTGTCATAAACAATATCTATAAATAAATGAAATCATATGTGTCCGAAAAGGAGCAGGAAGAAGCCAAAGTTTATTAATTCCCACCCCTTATTCAACTGCTTGTAATTATTGTATACAAATCTAGCAGCTATATGTACACCAACCACTATATGTACACCAAATTATTTACATTTGAGCACTAATCAAATATTTACAAAGCCATACAAAAAAAGAAAAAGAAAAGAAAAAACCTGCATATACTATACAGTATCTTAGTCATATTTACAACCCATCACTCTATAATCACCCTTCCCAATACAATCAGTATAACAAATATCACAATCACCTATCCTCATCCCAATATCCTTTTAAACAAGTGTTTTTGTACATCTTTTTAAACTGAATTATGCTTGTGCTAAGTTTTATCTCCTGTTCCAGACCATTCCACAAATTCACACCACAGATTGTTATGCACATACTTTTAAGAGTTGTTCTGACATTGAGTTTTTTTTAATTATGTTCCCCTCTCAAATTATACCCACCCTGTCTTTCCATAAACAGTGCTTGGAAGTAAATTATTTCTTGCTTTGTACATGATTTGTGCAGTCTTAAATTTAACCAGATCAGTGAACTTCAGTGTATGTGACTTTAAGAATAATAAATTGGTATGTTCAAGATATCCAACGTTATTGATAATTCTTATTATAATTATAATTATCGTCTCACTTAAGATAGGTCTAAGTAAGGGTGCGTGTAGATGAGTGCATGGTGATCAATTTTATTCACACCTCCTCAGATAATTAAGCAATTCATACTCATAAGCATTAAAACTTGAACAATATCCAGGCTAAGTCTAATATGGAGCAGATAACATTAGTACTAGACAAGTGTCGGAGAATAATCCTTTCCAATAAAAGAAAATCTAAGAACCTAGTTTTACAATTCAATTACATTACCTTTCGGTACTCAAACTGTTCATTTGCAGGCGACAAGGGTCTATGAGGCTGAGCTTCAAAGCCTTATCAAATTGTTCACTGAAGAATACGAGAAATTGAGTCTTAGACTCAAGACTACCAGGACGAGGACCAATCTGTCTTTAACAACAAGGATTCACCTGGAGATTGTGGAGAAAGTGGGCCACTTCCCAAGTCTCAGAATTAAAAAAAAAAAAATCATAATTATGAATTCATGATTTTTTACCCATGATAAAATTGACCATCATGTTCAATGCTCCATTACAACTTGGGCCATTGAAGGAAAGGGTATTTGGAACACATGTTGGGCTATGTTCCAAAAAGGGTATTTAAAGAACAAGATTTCAGCAGTGGCATAAAACTCATGGTTCACCGAGTTGCAGAGATTCTTGCCTCCCTACAAGCTTCTGAGAACTGGTCTACCTCCAGGAGACATCTCAAGGCACTGGTATCACCAATGCCGTTTCCACAAAGTACCCTTAAATCACTGGGAGAATACACAGAAAACTGTCAGAATTCTTCCTCAGGCCAACATTTCCAGTACCGAGGATCTTTCAAGCAGCTATGTTTTTTTAAGCAGCATACCATTGTTACCTGGGATGCATTGCCTTATATGGTAGGAGAAACACATTCAACAGTAATTCCAGAAATGTACTTGAAATAGTTAAAACTTAGAGCTTCATATCCAGGATGCAAGTGTTGAGGCTGTATGGTTAGATCTTTCAAAAAACAGCACATTTCGATTGCAGCAGGTTGACAGAGGAAGATTAAATGAGGTGATACAAGGAACTGCAGATGCTGGTTTACAAAAAAAGGATACAAAATGCTGAAGTAACTCTGCTGGTTAGACAGCATTTTTGAAGAACATGTCTTTGAAGAACATGGATAGGTGACGTTTCAGGTCAGGGCCTTCTTTGGACTGATTTTGGTGATTAGGATGAAGAAAAATGGAAAAGAGGGGCAGGACAAATGAGCTGCAGACATCAGCTCTAAAGGATCTTACTGGATGAAGCCAAACAGCAACTCAGATGATAACTCTCCCAATTCTGAGCCATAAACTCAATAGTGAGCAAGTCATTGATATTATTTCACCCAACCCCCGCCACCAGAGAAATCCAGCTGCTAACCACCAAACATGGTGATCTAACTTCTCCTCAAAATGTATTAATACAACTTATAAATAAGTTCAGTGTAAATAAATAATTTCTCAAACAGATTACCATCCATCCCTTCATCACTTATTTATCACTATTGCAACGCCGTGTGTCACGCCATAGCTATTTCTTTATCAGGGTCAGAATAATTGTTTATATACCTTCACTCTGAACTGTCAAATTTTCCAGCTGCAATAATCAAACCGCTGTGACAGTTTCAATTATTGCTTTGTTAACTGTACTGGGATCCAGGAGCACTGAATGCCAACTTCAACCTGAAATATCTTTACAATATAATACATACTGAGAGACAAATGCACATTTTGCTAATCCAAGCAAGGCATGAAGAACCAAAGTTACAAAGCAAGATAAATTATATATTCAAACATCTGTCCTTTTTTCAGTTCAATAAAAAGGTCTCATCCAATACACATGCCAAATCCAGGACTGAAGTGCGGTGCAAAATGGACATGTAACAAATATGCAAGAATCAGATGGCAAGCGAATACTACTCTCTCTGTAAATAAGCATCTCAACAGGAAGTATTCAACATACATTCTCTACAAAAGTCCCTAAAGTAACTGGCAATGAAACTGATCTGGATATTTCAAACTCAAAGTGATTCGAACAATGCTATCTTGTGCAATTCCCATTTCTATGATAATGCCTTACATTTGTTACACAATAGATAAAGATGTTTGTATTTGCATGGTAGAGACAGAAGATGAACAGAGCAAAAAAGATCCTCAAATAGAAGGTGGCAATGTAGCTGTCATCCTCTAGAGGCTTGGAAGCAAAAATAGTCACATTTCTCACTTGACAGATGTTAGAGATTTTGCGCATATATAAACAAACATGCTATTGCACCACACATGAATAACCAGATGTACAACCACAATGACCGAATTCTTGTAATTAATTCTTCTGATTGCTCAAAAAATTACCTACATTAATAAACCACGTCTCCTACAATCTGTACTTTCAATGTTAAGAGTGATCCGAGCAGCCTAGTTTAACTTTTTTGCCCCAAACCATTTTGAATCAGTTGAAAGAGAATAATTTCCATTTCAATATCTGCTATGAAATTGTAGCTCATTGATATTTTCATATTTGACACCATTTTTGCAAGTTAGCATTAACTTGTTAGTTGACAGGTGGAAATAATTGAACACTAGCTTTAATGAAAAATATCTGGATTAAAATGATGCAATCAATATATTTAGTTCCACAAATAGTGCCTGAACAAATTTTCCAAAGTGAGCTTTGCTTATCATGCAAAATTCCTGTCAGAGATTTAGTAAGATGAATACTGTATAATTTTTTTCTAACAGTGTGTGACACATAGCCCTGATTTACAGAAGAAGTGTACAGGCTGTTCTGCGGTAACACAAGTTTGGCATTCTTAAGAAACTTTGCGTTCGAAGGGTCTCGATCCGAAACGTCACCTATTCCTTCGCTCCATAGATGCTGCCTCACCCGCTGAGTTTCTCCAGCATTTTTATTTACCTTTGCGTCCTAGAAAATCGCTTTGTAAAAGCAATTGTATCACTGGGGAAAAAAGGAGTGAGAGCCTAGAAGGATGCTGACACACACTAGGAACATAACTATATTACTAAATGTCTGTTCTTGACCGGTTTTGGCCATCTGTGCTGCGATTTCCGAGAGAACGCCACCACCTACGGCCGTCATTTTTGGCCACCTCCCTCAGGGCCCCCCTCCGCCGTATATGTGCCGAGGATTTTTCCCGTTGATGAAAAATGACAGAGATATTAATGTTTTTAGAAAATTCCCCATTCTTTCTGCTGCCCCCGCTGGAGGCAGGGGAAGGGACTATAAAACCAGGAAGTGGTGTGCCTCAATCAGTCTCTGCAAGTGGTGTGCCTCAATCAGTCTCTGCAAATGGTGTGCCTCAAACAGAGCTCTGAATAACACTGAACAAATGTCTCCAAAGCTGTGAGTACCCATAATGTGGTTTGAAAATGAAAATATGGTTAGTTTGAGGGGAAAAAAGCACTGTCTGCAAATGGTTGTTTTTGGGTTGAAGTAAAAAGGCACCTCTCTCCCCTCCTCCTCCCCTCCCCCCCCCCCCCCCCCCCCCCCCCCCCCTTTTTTCTCCCTCTCCTCCATCCCCTCCCCCACCGTCCCTCCCTAACCACACCCCTACCCCTTCCCTCCACCCTCCCTGCTCCCCACCTCCCTCTCAGCACACCCTCTCCCCCCTCTCTCCTCCCCCCCCTCTCCCTCCCCCACCCTTCCACACCCCCTACTACCCTCTTCCCTCCACCCCTGCTGCCCACTTCACCGCCCCTCACTCTCACCCTCTCTCTCTCTCTCTTCCTCCCCCCACCTTTCCCCCCTCACCCACCCTCCCTTTTCTCCTCCTCTCCGCCCCCCTATCTCTTGCCCCTCTCTCTGTGTCTCGGTCTCTCTGTCTCTGCCCCTTCTCTCTCTGCCCTCACTCTCTAACCCCGCCTCCCCCCCCCCTCCCCCCCCACTAGATGTGACTGCAAGTTAGGGGCTATGCGTCAGTAGATAGGGTGGTTATGGAGTAAAAGGAGCAAATTAATAATATTAATATAATATCAAGGGGGGTAATTAGCATGGGTGCAGGGGGGGGAGATAGTTAGTGCGTGTGACACTGCATGCCGCCCGCCCCCCACCCCCACAACCGCACGTTGGGGGAACAGACCCAACGGGTCTGCACTTGGTCTAGTGTTCCCTTAGAATATTCAAAAAAAAGATTTTCTTAATAACTATGTTTATTTTTGTTACTGTTAGCTGTAAATACTAAAGGCTACATGTTACACTGGTTAATAGCATATCATTGCACGTGCCAATAGAGCCAATTGCTTGCATTATAAAAGTAGCAGTTGAGTTCTGAAGAAACAATGGTGTCCGATGGCTGTAGGGAGTCTACGCGGAAGCATTTTTTTTAAGACAGCCATTTTCTGCTTGTCTGTTTCCAAAGCAACTTTTAAGTGGCTCTCAATTGAAGCCGCTAAACCAATTAGGTCTGCATAATACAAATAATGTTCCCCAATTCATCGATTGTGCTATATCCAATTTGTGTTATGGAAATATGCATTATAGCAGGACTATCTGTATGTTACATTGTGCATAATAACATTTTAATTAATTCTGGCCATCATAAATATAATCAATACACAACATGCAGAAATTTAAATGTAGGATTTAAAAAAACTAGGTGGTTATTTGAATCATGTAAAGCAAGTTCAATGTTTTAGTCTAGCTACATAAATATAGAATGAATGAAGATTAATGGGACAAAGGTTTACCTGGAGATCCATAGGGTTAGAAAGGCTAATTTGTGGAATCTTGAATTTTAAGGGGAAAAATAATTACATTTCTAAATTAAAATTACAATAATGTAATATCAACCTTACAAAAAGTTCTACTTGAGCTGGAGAAATTTGCGGCACACGGAACAGAATAGTTTTTGGTTAGTCAATTTACATATCTGGAAACAAAAATCACTAGCTATTTCGAATTCCAACTTGTAACCTGAAGCAGCAAGCAATAAATACTAGGCATGTTCCAATACAGTTCAATTGGGTTTAAAAAAAATACAACCTACTTAATATATATTATATACATTGTGTCATAACTGAAACTCAACAATTCATCAAACTGCCAAGTAATTAGCCGCCTATCTGATATTTCATTGTTTAAAAGATGATTTTCTTTAAGATCACAGATAGCAAAAGTACAGTAATATATTGTCTTTATAATACCGCTAAATGTCAGAGTACAACATTCTAATTACTAACTTTATATTGGCATTTCAAATGACTTCAAAATTCAAAATCAAATTTTTCATTCTATTTTTCTTGATTGATGAATATTGGTCCTAATTTCTTAGGATCTTCTGATTTTATTCAATTAAAACAAGCTTTAAGTATGATCTTTAAATGTACATTCTTGTTGAAATACTGCCAAAGCTATTGACTTTAAATCCTTTAACAAGTAAAAAACTCAAGGACCAGCTTAAATTACTTTAACTGCATCAATTTAAAATATTGAATACTGCAAGACAAGACCTATTATACAAGATCATAAATGAAAGGAGCTTTATGTGGCACCAAAGGAACACAAGTTCTGTTGTACAGTGATATTTGAAATGTAATCTGATCCTTCATTGTTCAAGTATGGACTGTAATCCTACAATGGACCAAACTGTTTAGAGGTCATTGTCAGAGATCTTTCAAAAAGGCAATTTTGCAGACTAAAATACTTACTTTATGTTAAAATGAGCTCTATTCATGCAAAGAAAATCCCACTTACTTCTGAAGCAGCTAAAAGGGAAATTTATTAATAGTGCTCTGAAAGTACGTTTACATAAATCATTGTCCAAAGCATCTCTATCTTATGTTAGGCAGAATGTAATGGTCCAATAATTCACAGGTTAATTAGCAAATTAATATTTATACAAATAAGTATTTCCAAATTTTATTGTAAAGGCAATTTTCTCCAACTAAAAAAATATGCCATAATTTCAGGACAGAAAATTTACACATGATTTTTGCTTGGTGTCCATTTTACTCGCTGTCAAGAATTCTAAAGTAGATCTCCAAAATATCAAACACATGTTAAAATAATTACAAACAACCAGACGGGAAGCGACAGTAATCTGAAGCCCAAGAGAAATCTACCAAAATTCCCTTCTTTTACCAAAAGGTACTTATCTCTTGTGTATGGCGACACCAATTATATTAATTTCCTAATCTAGTCACAATAATAAAGTCCGACACAAAATAAAGCATACATAGAATGCCATAGATCTAAAATGTCCTTTAAACATTTAAAAAATAATAATTTATGGAATAAAATTAAGCTGGGTTAGCAACAAAATCAAGATCTGCCAGTATTTGCAAGTCAGAAATATGTCAATATTTGCCAGTATTTTTTGTCACATGGATAAATTTGGAAAGAAAGTGCTTACTCCACTTTACTGCACTAAAACCAATTTTACATGTGAGCAAATTTTTAATTATTTTTCTACTTTATATTGAATATAGAAAAATTAACCGCAACTGCAATAAATGACAAGGGTTCTCATTAATAGAACAGATCCAGATTATCAAGTATGCATTAGAAATTTAAAAATAGTACTGACATCATGACTGTTAAAGGGTACCAGATGTCAATAGATTGGAGAATCATAAATAGAGTTGCATCAAAAAAATTCCAATATAAAAGCTTCAAACAAATAGCTTCAAAAGGCTTGGACATTAATTGGAAATTAGTCAAAGACTGGAATAAAGAGGCAAATGTAACTGGATTCAATTCACAGGTCACTCATTCAATATTCAGATCTGGAGGACCAAATTAATTGATCCCATCATTCACTTAGGAGGTAGCCAGTGAAGAACAGCAAGACCTCAATGGTAACAAGGTTTCTAAATGCATACTAGATACAAACCTCAGATAACTAAGCATTCCTATTCACAATGTTCAAGAAGGAACTGCAGATGCTGGAAAATCGAAAACCTTCTTCAGGGTTTCGGCCCGAAACATTGCCCATTTCTTTCGCTCCATAGATGTTGCCATACACGCTGAGTTTCTCCAGCAATTTTGTATTTCTATTCACAAACTACCTTCATCAAATTCCCTGACAGCAACTTCAACAGAGTAGAAAATTAACGACCAGCTATATTGACAATATAGCTGCAAGAATAGTTCGGAGGCTGTGTATACTCCTATGAGTCAGTCTTCTTACTTTCCACTATGTCTAAACACAAGAGTCTGGAATACTTTTCCTCTCCCCGAATCTGTCCACCTCCAAAAGTACTCGAGCAATTCAGGCCCAACTATAACAAGGCAATATTGTTCGTTAATACCTTGCTAATTATCCTAATTATTCTTTACTTTCAGCAGTGTACCATATAAATGATATACTGCAGCATTGTTTTAAACCTTCTTGGGCAAACACCCAACACCTGAAAAGGGAAAAGGCAGTAACTAGATGTGAACACCATCATCTATAAGCTCCTCTCTATATCATACATCAGCTAGTCTTGGAAATATTTCCATTCCATCATCACAGCTGAATTCCTCGAACTTCCTACCAAAGTACTGAGAGTGCCTGTACAGGAACAGGAGCACTTCAAGACAGTGCGCCGTCAATTTTTCAAGGGCTATTCGGGATGGACAACACATGCTGGCCTCGCCAAGAATGTACACATTGAGAGGCTTTTTTTTTTAATTTATTTTTTTTAATCAGTCATTTGTGAAAACTTCCTATGCAAAATGGTTACCATCTTTGTTATAATATGTACATTTAAAAGATAATGTTATTGTCAATGAAAACATTGTGGCTATGGACGGGATTGGCTATATGTTTTTAGTAATCGAGTCAATGTGTACTTAAATTTCACCATTTACAGTTTCAAGAATAGCACTGGAGGTTTCTCCTGAAGAAAAGGTTTTTCCTAATGGTTAGTTTCTCCTGGAACTAAAACTCTCCAGCCATCAAAAGAGTCTTGTCAATCTCTTCTGCGCCCATCATTTTCTTACAATGATGTAGTACCTAACTAATTGTACTTTATACATTTACAGCATGACCTCCCTGATTATACATTCTTTGCGTACTTAATCACCTTGCACATCTACTACTCCTACCACCAGGTCTCTCTGATCAACTTCACTCCCCAGGAGCCACAAATGCATGACTTTGCACATTTCTTAAGTTAAATTACATCTGCTATTTGGACCACCTCCCCAGTTGATCAGATCCTGTTGTAACCTTATACAATCTTCCTCAATATCCACCATGCCATCATTTTTAGTGTCGTTCAGAAAATTATTACAGTTGCCACCAACATTCTCATCCAAATTGTTAATGCACTAGTTGTCCCTAGGTTATGGATGATTCTAGTCCCTAGTTTGTCCTCCTAAATTCCTTCTTAAGTATATTCCTATATCCATTATACCTTGAGATACAGCGCCCTCCATAATGTTTGGGACAAAGACCCATCATTATTTATTTGCCTCTGTACTCCACAATTTGAGATTTGTAATAGGAAAAAAAAAAAAAAAAAAAAATCACATGTGGTTAAAGTGCACATTGTCAGAATTTATTTAAGGCCATTTTCATACATTTTGGTTTCACCATGTGGAATTTACAGTAGGTCTGTTACAATACTTACCTTCAGCGGCGCTTCAGTTCTGCCACTGGCCGTGTGTGCGACATTGGCGCCTTTGAAGGAGGGGGTGTGAATAAAATGCCGTTTTCTCCTGCCTGTCTGAGATATATTTTCTCGGCCTGCTACCTGATGCAGAAAATCGTTCTGACTTCTGTTCTCGGAAGTTTTTAAAAAGAAATCACGGGCCAATTTAATCGCTGGAGTAAAATAAAAAGCTACTTCTAACACCGACAACGGGATGGATCTCACGTAGAGAATACAATGCAGTCAATTTCTATCACCAAGATAACAGTATATTTGACATTGTCACAACATTTGACATTAAACATTTCATAAGAACCACCAACGTATTTTCAAATTATAGTGCCTTTGCTCATTATTCTTTATTATCTCACTGTGGCTCTTTCTCTAGGTTTGATGACTCTCCCAATCATTTCTATTGAAATTCTTAAACAATAAAAGGATATTTTTAATCAAGATGAATGGTGAACCAGGCTTTAAAGGGCCAGATGGTCTGCTCTTTTAAAAAAAAATATATATATATATATATATATATATATATAGTCTGCATATTTAAATAATTTTCGCATGCAAACTGCTTTGTTAAAAATAAAATCTTTATCTTGTTCTTGGGGAAGACACAAATTAACTAGCACTAATTTGTCTAAAAAACAATTCAACAGCACCCAATGCAGTTGGTCAAAAAATAAATACACAAGCTATATTCACTCTACTATGTGTGATCAGGCAAAATTAGCAAATTAATTTCCTGAGTAAATGTCTCTGCAAATCTATAAATATATTGCAAGTAACAGGTTTTCATCATGCCAACAAGCACCAAGACCTGGCTTGGCTGGCGGTGAGGGGAGCCCTCTCAGTTAGATCCTTCCTGCACCGTCGGAACCTCACTACCAGCTCACGCTGCCCCCGGGACGGTTGCGGTGGAGAGGAGACGGTTGCCCACCTCTTTGCAGAGTGTGGGTTTGCAAAAAGAGTCTGGAGAGGTATGCAAGGGTCCCTGGAACGATTTATCCCGAACAGCTCCGTCACAGAGGACTCTGTGATTTACGGACTGTTCCCAGGGACACATTCAGAGACTGACATCGAGTGCTGCTGGAGGGTCATCAACTCGGTCAAAGACGCTCTTTGGTCTGCCCGAGCGTTGCTCACCACCCAGCAGAGCGAGATGTCCGTCAGGGAATGTTGCCGACTGGCCCACTGCAGACTGCAGGAGTACGTGCTAAGGGACTCGCTGAAGCTTGGTGCAGCCAATGCCAAGGCTCGGTGGGGGAGGACCACAGTCTAGGGTCCTTCCGCTGCTGGACATAGGGGGCACGGTATGGTGGAGACGCCCCTCAAATTAAATTAAGGGAAGGTATCCCACGCCAGGGGGCCACATGAGTGGCACGGGTGGGGGACATTATTTGTGGAAATGAAAATGTCAGAAGGAATTTTCGCACTGTAAACACTGTATATATTTATTACTTGGACAGGGGCCACAGAGTGGCACGGGTGGGGGACTGTTTGGTGAAATTTGACAAATGTAAAAAAATTGTACTGAAAAAACTTGTATAGTCTCCGAAAATGTCGGATGAATTTTGTTTGTTTGAATAGTTCAGGAATTGTATATATTTATCAATTGAATAAAGTCTCTTTTGAAATTAAAAAAAATCATGCTAAAAAAAATTCAAGTCACACTAATTGGGCGACTCAAGTTTCCCTTCAAAAATGGTCCTACATATTACTCAAGAGTCAAGAGAGTTTAATTGTCTTATATGTAAGAAGGAACTGCAGATGCCGTTTAAACTGAAGATAGACACAAAAAGCTGGAGTAACTCAGCAGGACAGGCAGCATCTTTGGAGAGAAGGAAAGGGTGATGTTTCGGGACAAGATCCTTCTTCAGACTGTCTTAATTGTTTTATGCCTCGGCAACAAAACAATGAGATACTTACTTGCTGCATTTTAACAAGTCCATTAACACCATAACACACAAATAAATAGATAATAATCAATAACACAATAAATTAATAACAGCAATGCTAGGTAACCATAACAGTGAAAAACCATGCAAAGTCCATAGTGCAATCAAAAACAATCCAGAGAAGATCATAGCTGTAGTTAGTGTACCAGAGTCTTATGGTTGTTGGGAAGAAGCTGCTTTTTTGTTTCTCTTAAGGAATTCATTTTACAGGCTATTCTATTTGAAAGTTCGCAGATGAGCCATTGTATTGCCCTGTAAAAAACATGGATTACGTCTGACGTATCTATTGTCAAGGGTTTCCAAGAAAAGGTAAGATGAGATCTACCACCATTTCATAAAATGGCAGAGCAAGTTTGAGGGTCCAAATGGGTGCCATCTGCTCCTATAGCTAATATTCTACTATAGTCTTCAAATGCAATTTTGCTCATTTCTTTGACATTCCAGATAACTGAAGTTCATCTTAAATATAGATTTAAATGCAACTGACTATATAATAATCCACCATTGGTTAAATTAATAAAAAATCATGCAGGAAACTCGAGCCACACTTTCATTATTTTTAATCAACTAATGATCTAAAGGATTTTTTTTGTAATAATCAGAAATCTCAAAGTTAGGGTACTGTGTCAATCAAATTTAAACTCACCATATTGCATGTTTTGCCTCATGCATTTTGGCACAACATTGACCAACCTCCAGTCCTTCAGAACCTCACTTGTGGATGATGCAAAACTCTGCCAGATCTCCAGCAATCTCTTAGCTTCCCACAATGTCCAAGAATACATTTGATCAGGCCCCGGGGATTTATCCACCTTCATACACTTTAAGACTGCCAACACCTCTTCTTTTGTAATGCAGACATATTCCAAAACATAATTATTCATTTCCCTTAATTCCTCAGCTCCATGACTCTCTCGACAGTAAATACAGATGAGAAATATTAATTTGATACCTCACCCATTTCTTGTGGCTCCACACATGGACAACCAATTTGATACTTGCCCACCTACCTTAGAGAACTGCCTGCCTGTCTGCTGAGTTACTCCAGCATTTTGTGTCTATCTTTAGAGAACTGAGGGACATGTTATAGATGTATCCCAGTCCATCACACAGACCAAACTTCCCACCATTGACTCCATCTGCACTTCACGCTGCCTCAGAAAAGCAGCTAACATTATCAAAGACGTGTTCTATCCTGGTCATCCTTTCTCCCTGCTCCCATCCAGCAGAAGGTACAGAAGTTTGAAAGCATGCACCGCCAGACTCAGGAACAGCCTTTTCCCTTCAGTTATCACTCGTCTGAACCATACTTCCATCAACATCCAATGGAATTGCAGACATTGGAGTTTTACTATGGAACTTATGCACTAAAATGCTGAGAACTATATTCTGCACTGTATCTTCCCCTTGGCTCTACAGATTATATTCAAGTTCAACTTGATTGTATTCAGGTATAGTATTATCCGATCCGAATGGATAGCATACAAATCAAAGCTGTTCAGGGAATCTCGGCATACGTGACAATAAAATACCTAATCCTTACGCAGACCTATTCTTTTCCTAGCTACCGTTTTGTTCTTAATATACTTATTGAAACTCTTAAGATTCTCCTTTACCTTATCTGCCAGAGTTATTTAATATCATATTTTTGCCTTCCTCATTTCCCCTCATATTCTCCTAAATCTCACACTTCAAGCAATTCACTTCAACCCTGCTGCCTATATCTGACATAGGCCTCCTTTTTCCTGACCAGTGCCTCTATAGCTCTCATCAACCACACTTCTCTAATCCTACCAAACCTTCCCTGAAGTCTAACATCCTGACCCTGAACTCTACCTAACTCACTTTTAAAAGCTTCCCACATGCTGGATGTACTGGCAAACAGCCTCTTCCAACAACCATTGTCTATTTCCTGCAAAATTAGCCTTGCCTCAATATAGAATTTTAATTTGTGGACCAGTCTCATTATTTTCCACAATTATTATAAAAAATATAGAATTATGGTCACTGGTCCAAAGGCCTACTGACACTTCAGTCATTGCCCTGCCTCATTTCCTCTCAAGTGGGGCCATCCACATATTGCTTATGAAAATCTCCCCAGTCAGATGTTCATTTAGCACTGGAGGAGCTGTACACCATGGTACGCAAACACCAGCTAGCATACTCCAATGCCTTTTCCATCTTTGCCATGGACTTAACAAAGCTAGCCTGAAGAAATTACTCCCATCAGAGATGCCTGCTACTCCATACCTTACCCTCACTTTGGGAAATACAATCACTTGGCTGAGCTCCTTCTGCCTGTATATAGCGAGTGAAGAGCTCACCCCCAGCTGTGAGTACCACACCTGGTCGCTTTCTTAAAACCCATGCAGACCAACTAGCTGGAGTTTTTGGAGACATCTACAACCTGTCATTACTAACGTCTGAGGTTCCCAAATGCTTTAAAAGGGCAATAAAACCAGTGCCTAAGAAGGTTGCATGTCTCAATGACTACTGACGGATGGCACTAACATCTATGGGGGTGATACAGAGAGGTTGGTTATGATGCATAGCAACTCCTATCTCATTAAGAACTAGACCCACTACAATTTGCCTACTGCCGCAACAGGTCAACAGAGGATGCGATCTTGCTGGCTCTCCACTGCACACTGCAGTTCAGAGTTCAGCACCATCTTCCCCTCCAAATTGGTCATCAAGCTCATGGAACTGGATCTCTGCACATCCCTCAGCAACTGGATCCTCGACTTCCTCATCAATCGACCACAATCAGTACAAATAGGCTGCAACATTTCCTCCTTGATAACAATCAGCATGGGAGCACCTCAAGGCTGTGTGCTCAGCCCTCCACTCACTCTCTACCCATGACTGTGTAGCCAGACACATTTCCAACTCCATCTTCAAATTCACCAACGACACCACTGTTATTGGACAAATTATGGTTAACGATGAGTCAGAATATTGGAGGGAAATCAATTGACTGGAACTCTCTGCCACAGAGGGTAGTTGAGGCCAGTTCATTGGCTATATTTAAGAGGGAGTTAGATGTGGTCCTTGAGGCTAAGGGGATCAGGGGGTATGGAGAGAAGGCAGGTACGGGATACTGAGTTGGATGATCAGCCATGATCATATTGAATGGCGGTGCAGGCTCGAAGGGCCGAATGGCCTACTCCTGCACCTAATTTCTATGTTTCTATGACTGACCAAACCGTGCCAGAACAGGCAGCACCTCTGAAGAATGCTGGCATTACCTTGCAGGCTTTGTCTTGCACAAAATGTTAACCCCTTATTATGTATCTATCTATAGACAGTAAATGGCTCGATTGTAATCATGTATTGTCTTTCCGCTGACTGGATAGCATGCAGAAGCTTTTCACTGTACCTCAGTACATGTGACAATAAACTAAACTGAACTGATAAACTAAACTGAATAGACACCAAATGCTGGAGTAACTCAATGGAGTAAAATGGAGAGTAATCTCTGGAGCAAATGGATAGGCGACATTTTGGGTCAGCACCCTTCTTCAAAGTGATTGTAGTAAAGGTGGGGGGGTGGACACGACTGAAGGAGAAGAAAGAACAGGACAAATTGGGGCTGATAGATGACCCCAGGCAAAGTGTTTCTCGATAGGCCGATTGTTGGCTTGAAAAGGAGTGAGCCCAAGAGGGATACATCATTGCGAACTGTGGAACTGGTTAACGGATTTTTAGTAGAGGAAGAGGGGAGAAAGCAGGGAGAGGGAGGTTGGGTGAGATACTAAAGGATGAAGACATCTTGGATGTCTACTACAAACCTACCGACTCCCACAATTATCTTGACTACACTTCCTCCCACCCTGCCTAATGCAAAGACGCTAATTCCTACTCTTTAGTTTATCAGTTCAGTTTAGTTTATCATCTCCGCCACATCTGCTCCCAAGATGAAACTTTCTATACGAGGACATCCGATATGTCCTCATTCCTTAATGAACGTGGTTTCCCCCCAGATGGATCCCATCCGTATCCCATCAGTGTCCCGTATTTCTGCCCTTGCTGTCTCTCTCTCCAAAGATGCATGCAAGTTCAAGAGTTCAAGTGCAAGAGAGTTTATTGTCATGAATCCCTGATAGGACAATGAAATTCTTGCTTTGCTTTAGCACACCAGAACATAGTAGGCACGAATACAGAACAGATCAGTATGTCCATATATCAATGTATATATACATACATGAATAAATAAACTGATAAAGTGCAAATAAACAGATTATTGGCTATTAATGTTCAGAGTTTTGTCTGAGCCGAGTTTAATAGCCTGATGGCTGTGGGGAAATAGCTATTCCTGTACCTGATCGTTGCAGTCTTCAGGCTCCTGTACCTTCTACCTGAAGGTAGTGGGGAGATGAGTGTATGGCCCGGATGGTGTGGGTCCTTGATGATACTGCCAGCCTTTTTGAGGCAGCGACTGTGATAGATCCCCTCGATGGAAGGGTGGTCAGAGCCGATGATGGACTGGGCAGTGTTTACTACTTTATGTAGTCTTTTCCGCTCCAGGGTGCTCAAGTTTCCGAACCAAGCCATGATGCAACAGTCAGCATGCTCTCTACTGTGCACCTGTAGAAATTAGAGAGTCCTCCTTGACATACCGACTCTCCTTAATCTTCTCAGGAAGTAGAGGCGCTAATGTGCTTTCTTTCTCCTCCAACATTTAGGTCACTTCCAATATGATTCCACCACTAATCACATCACCACCCTCTCTGTAGAGGCCGTTCATTTTGCACTCCTTGGTTCACTCATTCCTTCCCACCCAAACCTCCCCCTCCACTGGTGCTTTCCCATGCACCTATCCACATACCTCCTCCCTCGACTCCATCCAGAAATCCCAACAGCCTTTGCAGGTGAGACAGAGGTTCACATGCACCTCCTCTAACCTCATCTACTGCATCTAACTGATGTAACTAGTAGAGTGGATAAGGGACAATGACAATTAAAATTGAATCTGAATCTGAATCTGAGAACCAGTGGATGTGTTATATCTGGACTTTCAGAAGGCTTTCGACAAGGTCCCACATAAGAGATTAGTATACAAACTTAAAGCACATGGTATTGGGGGTTCAGTATTGATGTGGATAGAGAACTGGCTGGCAGACAGGAAGCAAAGAGTAGGAGTAAACGGGTCCTTTTCAGAATGGCAGGCAGTGACTAGTGGGGTACCGCAAGGCTCAGTGCTGGGATCCCAGCTATTTACAATATATATTAATGATCTGGATGAGGGAATTGAATGCAACATCTCCAAGTTTGCGGATGACACGAAGCTGGGGGGCAGTGTTAGCTGTGAGGAGGATGCTAGGAGGCTGCAAGGTGACTTGGGTAGGTTGGGTGAGTGGGCAAATGCATGGCAGATGCAGTATAATGTGGATAAATGTGAGGTTATCCACTTTGGTGGCAAAAACAGGAAAGTAGACTATTATGTGAATGGTGGCCGATTAGGAAAAGGGGAAATGCAACGAAACCTGGGTGTCATGGTACACCAGTCATTGAAAGTAGGAATGCAGTTGCAGCAGGCAGTGAAGAAAGCAAATGGTATGTTAGCATTCATAGCAAAAGGATTTGAGTATAAGAGCAGGGAGGTTCTACTGCAGTTGTGCAGGGTTTTGGTGAGACCACACCTGGAGTATTGCGTACAGTTTTGGTCTCCCAATCTGAGGAAAGACATTCTTGCCATAGAGGGAGTACAGAGAAGGTTCACCAGACTGATTCCTGGGATGGCAGGACTTTCATATGAAGAAAGACTGGATAGACTCGGCTTGTACACGCTAGAATTCAGAAGATTGAGGGGGAATCTTATAGAAACTTACAAAATTCTTGAGGGGTTGGACAGGCTAGATGCAGGATGATTATTCCCGATGTTGGGGAAGTCCAGAACTAGGGGTCACAGTTTAAGGATAAGAGGGAAGTCTTTTAAGACCGAGATGAGAAAATCATTTTTTACACGGTGAATCTGTTGAATTCTCTGCCACAGAAGGTAGTTGAGGCCAGCTCATTGGCTATATTTAAGAGGGAGTTAGATGTGGCCCTTGTGGCTAAAGGGATCAGGGGGTATGGAGAGAAGGGCAGGGATGGGATACCGAGTTGGATGATGAGCTCTTCATTGACAATAGCTCTGCATTCAATACGGTCATACCCCACCAAGCTTACCACCAAACTCCACCAGCTAGGCCTCAGCTCGCCGATATGCAATTTGATCCTGAACTTTCAGACGGAGCAACCGCAGGTAGTGAGACTGGGCCCGCACCTGTCCTCCACCATCACCCTGAGCACCGGCACACCACAGAGCTGTGTACTAAGCCCCATGCTCTACTCCCTCTTCACTCACGACTGTGTTCCTGCATTCGACACCAACACCATCGTGAAGTTTGCAGACGACACAACAGTGATTGGGCTGATCACCATCGGTGATGAAACAAAATACAGAGCGGAGGTGCAGAACCTGGCGGACTGGTGCGCAAGTAACAACTTGTCACTAAACACCTCCAAGACCAAGGAGCTGATTATTGACTTCAGGAGGTCCCATAATGGAGAATACGCCCCAATCTCCATTTACGGGAAAGTGTGGAGAGAATTTCCAGCTTTAAGTTTCTGGGCACTCACATTTCAGAGGACCTCATATGGTAAACCAACACCGCTGCGCTGGTCAAGAAGGCACAGCAACGACTGTTCTTCCTGATGACATTAAAAAAGACTGGTCTGCCCCAACAGCTGCTGACAACCTTCTACCGCTGCACCACAGAGAGCATATTAACGTATGGCATCTCTGTGTGATATCTCAGCTGCACGGAGGCGGAGAGGAGAGCTCTTCAGCGCGTCGTCCACTGAGTGCAGAGGATTAATGGGACACAGCTACCAGCCTTGGAGGGCATCCACCACACACGGTGCCTCAGGAAGGCCGTCAGCATCCATAAAGACTCCTCACACCCTTGTAACGGACTGTTCGAACTACTTCCCTCCGGCAGACGTTACAAGGCCTTCTACGCCCAAACCTCCAGACTCAGAAACAGCTTTATTCCCAGAGCTATAGCGGCTCTGAACCGGCCCTGCTGAGTGCCCCCCATCCCCCCCTGGACTGTCTCCCTAAGATGGTCACGTCGCACAGTTTATTTATTTATTTTACTTTTTTGACATCGGTTGGAAGCTGCATACTAAATCTCGTTGCACTGATGTGCAATGACAATAAAATATATTATTATTATTATTATCCAATTCACATCTGCTGTTTGTTAACAATCATTTGGAGTTTAGTCACTAACAGCTGGACGTGTTTACTAGAAATTACATATCATCCAGAACTGACTATTGGTCAAAAGAGTGCAATTATAGTCCAAAAATCAAGCTAAGTTTGATACGTAAACAATTTGGTGCAAAAGTAAAACCAGGACTCGTTAAACAAGTCTCAATCTTTATTTTTCACGTTAATATTAGGCTGCTGCCAATAAGTACATTATGTTTAATATGTAAATCAACTGCAATACAGAATTGCAGACAACATATTTGTATCCATGGCTGCAGAAGAACAATGTTAATAAAGAATACCCATCAGTCAGTTTGCTCTTTTTATACGTAGATCACTAAAAAGGAAATGCTAGAGACCTAGTGAGAGCCAGCTTTTTACACACTACTTCCTGTACGGCATGGTCTCTCAACACAACAAAACGGTCTAAATATTCTCAAAATTCTGTCCTGCAGAGCACCTTCTGATATTGACGGTCTAAAAGTGGGAAGGAAAAGTAATATAAAATAAAGATTATTTTGGGTCTTGACATATTGTGGGCCTGTTGTGACTCAATTGTTTTTCTTACAACACTAACCACACTAAAATATGAAATGCATTATTTGAAGCAAGCTTTTTTTTTGCATCAATTTGCTTTTTAAGAGATATTCCAATTGCGCTGTTGCATATTTTGCATTTTTTTTTTTAATATCACATGGCTGGTTTATATTGTGTTAGTATGCTTCCGGTACCATTGCTTATGAAAAAAATCTACAAACGCTTTCAGTGAGCAGACCTTCAGCTCCTGCACCCTATATTATTTCTCTATTAATTATGAGCATGGAACATCATTCAAGAACATTTCCATACAAGATATGAGTATATTAACAAGAAATTGCTCAAAGTGTTAGAAAACAAGACTACAAGTACGCATTGAAGATATGGTAGTTATATACTTCCAAAATTATTAGGATTTTAAGCAATTTAGAATTCATAAACAAAAGTTAGAACTCATTAACCCTCCAAAGATCTTTATAATGCTATAGATTGAATTGACTAAGGAGTTGATCATCATTTTAGGATTCTATAAGAGCCAACTGGACCCACCATAACTGTGCCAAGTTTCTCACAGTATTCTGCGACCAGCTCCAATTCCTAGCTATTTCTCCATGGCTTCCTTTTCAAGATCAGTTTAGTTCAAATATTTTAGGTACAACTTACGGCCAGTGTGTTTCTTCTTTGGTGTTGTCAGTTGATAAAAACAAATCAGTCCAGGTATATGAGGAAGAAGTTACCATAAACAAGTAAAACACCATCTGTGGCATATCTGTCCTTTCACTAGATTGATGCAGCAGCTTGTTGCAAACAAACCAATCACACTCTATACCTCCGATAGGACATCTATTCCCTCTTCCTTGATGATCCTTGGCCTAATGTACGGAATGGATGAAAAGTTGAAAGAATAAGCAACTGATCAACATTAAAATCTCATCTGTTAGCGACGAATTAGTCCAATCTCTTTAATATACTGTAACAAAGAAATCCCTCCTCAGTTTAGTACAAACTCATGGTTCAGGAACAAACAGATATTCAAATATTACCCAAAACACACAATACAATACAAATTAGCAGCGAGAGCCATCATGCTTTTGGGAAAGAAAAGCCTATTAGGCACTGTTACTAAAGTGACATTACATGCATATTATAGAAGCCTCACATGCCTACACTGCACAGGAGTATCAATTAATTCCTCAAGAAAATACCATTCTACACAGAAGAATGCACATCAACTTTGCAGAGAATTATACTTGCTGGCATGTTGTTCAGAAATATTTGAAAGCACTATAAACCACAAATTAAATGTACTACCAAATTAAGCCAAGCACACGTCCTACAAAATGGTAATGAAAAAGCTGATATTTCTCAAAATTAACTTTAGCATGAAGGTAAACGTTAAACAATACAAAGGACGTAATAGTGCATATACATAAACAAACACTAAATAATTTCACAATACACCACTGCTTTGCACCATCAGCCAGTGCAAAAAAAAAACCTTTTTATGCCCAAGCCAGCATTATACGAGATACAGCAACAGCAGGGGGAGGAGCAATAGCATCAATTGAACAAATACACACCACTCTTTAATACACTCACTTTTTATGAGCCTTTTCTTTCTTTCCTTTCGGCCTCCTCTTTCGAGCTTGAATGGCAAGGACTGATAAGGCAAGAAATAATAGAAGAAAAATTAAAAAACCGAAACTAAAAAAACCTTATCTCAAACACAAAACCCTCTCAATCGTACAGTGTGTTATTCGTGCCTGTATGTTTTAAGAGAGCCTGGTGTGTAAACTGAGTGGCGAACAGCCTTCTATTTGCATTTTTTTTACCTTTCCTGGAACTCATTTTTCCAGCCGGGATTGTCCTCGCTGAGCCGCGCGCAGGCGCAACCGTCAACTCCCAGGCGCTCGAGCGCAAGGAAACGCGGTTGACCCATACACAAGCGACGTCACAGGCCATGCACGGAAAGCATCTCAATGAATGGCCAGCATCAAAGATGCAAAGTGTGTAGGAAGCGTGCCAGTGGGCACCTTACACCCTAGCCGTATGAATTAATATTAATGTCTCTAACTTCAAGTAATCCTCTCTCTCCATCCCTACCCCCATCACCCTGATTCTCCTACTGATTTCACTGTCCACCTGATTAATTTTACTCTTTGAATGCCTTGTCACCTGCCCCTCAGCCACCAATGAACCATTCTACATTTCTTTGGTGATCATCTGCTTTGATCTGTCGTTTTCACACCTCATCCTTCCTCAGAGATGAGAACAAAAATTTTCACACAGAGAGTGGTGAATCTCTGGAACTCTCTGCCACAGAAGGTAGTTGAGGCCAGTTCATTGGCTATATTTAAGAGGGAGTTAGATGTGGCCCTTGTGGCTAAAGGGATCAGGGGGTATGGAGAGAAGGCAGGTACAGGATACTGAGTTGGATGATCAGCCATGATCATATTGAATGGGGTGCTGGCTCGAAGGGCCGACTGGCCTACTCCTGCACCTATTTTCTATGTCTATGTTTTTATCTCTACTTTCTCTCTTCCCAGACTCTATGTCTGAAGAAGGGTCTCGACCCGAAAAGTCACCCATTCTTTCTCTCCAGTGATGCTGCCTGCCAGTCCTGTTGAGTTACTCCAGGATTTTGTCTATCAAAGATAGAAAAATACCCTCAAACCTCATCTTTCTCTAAACATCATAATCCTTAATTTTTTCAGCATCAATTAGATAATGAACCATTTTACTTTAAATAATTTAAACATTCATCTTCAGTTTTATGATATACTGGTTTTTACTTATTCACGATTTATCTTCCTGTTAACCTTGAGTGCATGAAAAATGAATTTTATATTGTTTAGTCCCAAACATTAATTGCGCACAAGTTATTGATAAATATAAAATGAATTAGTACATGAAATTATGAGCAGCATAAATAGGATGGTCACTGTTGTAAACATGTTGAGAACATGTAAACATGTAAAGAACTGTATAGACACAGTCAGGTGTTCAAAGTCAGCTTTATCCAAGGATAGGGGTGCCTAAAGTAGACATAGATTTACCAGAGGAGAACGATTTAAAAGGGGCCCAAGCAGCAACAGTTGCTAGTGGGATGCCCCAAGACTCGGTGCTGGGACCCCCTCAATGTTCAGTGGCAGGACACTAGACTGACCCTCCTCCAGAGCCCTCACATTGGCTGCACCAAGCTTCAGTGTGTCCCTCAACATGTCTCCAACAGTGTGGAACGGGCCAGTCGGCAACATTCCCTGACTGACGTTCCTCCAGAGCCCTCACATTCCCTGTGCCAAGAGATCATAAGTTTCAGGCAGAACACAAAGCATCTTTCATCGAGTCCAAGGTCTTCCAGCAGCACTTGAAGTCTGTCTCCAGGTATATCCCTGGGAACAGCCTGTGTATCAGGGAACCCTCTGTACCCGAGCTGTTCAGGATGAACCGTGCATGACAAGGACCTTTGCATCCTTCTCCAGATCTTCTTTGCAAATCCACACTGCAAAGAGGTGGGCAACCATAAAATTTGGACAGGTACATAGATAAGAAAGGCGCAGAGGGATATGGAGCAAACACAAGCA